>NW_017619827.1:160000-252149 GCF_001879475.1 Ipomoea nil | reverse complement strand
CAAAAGGGTACATGAGCTTACTTCAACGGTTCCCACTTGCATCTGCCTCACGATTGAGGATCTTGCCTTGCCGAGGTCCCGACTTCGTACACAGGTCCTGGATGCTACTTACACTTAGACCATTGTTGCATCCACTTCAAGACTTTTTTGACCTGGGTCCCACGCTACTAACTGGTTTTGAGCTTGCTGAAGTCCTCTTCTTAGACCTGCACTCAAAAGACCGGTGGCCCTTCTTACCACAAGCAAAGCACTCAACTGGTTTCCTAAGACAGTCTACGTCGAGGTGATCACTTCCACACTTCAAACGGAGCGCCTTCCCTTAGCCTTGATCTTCCGGATTGGCTGGGGAGCTTTACCCTCTCCTTGAACCATCTCTTTGAAAACTTTTTGATGATTCGGCATCGGTAGCCATCAAACTACTAACCACCGGTGAAACACTTCCTTCAAGCTTCCTCTTATGATTCTCTCCGGATTCCTTTCTGAACTTGCTAAACTCGGTAGGGGTCAGCAGCATAAAGGTAGGCTTCCTTGGCTTGAGCAGGATAGAACCGCTCGCGGTAACTTAACCTTTAGGTCTTCCCAACTGAACTCCGGATCTTGTCTACAAGCCGGCCTTTCAAGCATCCACCACGAGTCCGCTTCTTGCCTAAGGTAGAACGTAGCTAACTCCACCTGGCGATCCTCCGGGCAAACCACAGCTTCGAAGATCTTGTCAAACATCCGGATCCACTCGTCCAGCACAGCAGGATCTTCTTCACCGGCGAAGGTCGGGGGACGGAGACATGCGACATGGCGTACTATGTCTCGATTCTCATTCTGAAGAGGGGTGGTTGATGTTGAGGGTGGGTGATCTGTGTTAGTTGATGAAGGCTTTGGGCTAACTGTTCACTGGTGACTGCTTCTAAAGACCTTGCACGACGTCTCGATGATGCCATCCTCGGACTTCTATAGCAACGGGCACCGATAACGGAGGAAACTTAGGACCCGCACCCTTACCTGGTGCCTTAACTAAAGAGAACCCAAAGCTAAAAAGAAAACAAGCACATAAACACAACAGAAAACAACACAAGAACTCACAACCTAATCGCGCGTCCTAAAGTCCTAAGCTTAAAAACTTAGATTCTTATGGTCACCTTAAGGTCTCAAACCACACTTATCCACTTAGATGTCTAGACTCTATCACCCTAAGGCTCAAACCTATGCTCTGATACCAACTGTAACACCCCCTAATTTTCCAAGCTAATTAAAGCCTTAAATATGCAGATATCTAAACAAAACATCAGACACAGCGGAAGACTAAAAGAGGAATATATATAAACTGGAAGTAAAAGGGGTGCTATGCCAGGCTCATCCAGAGATGAATGCAGAGGCTAACATCTGCATAATTCAACATCTAAAAACCGTACATGTTCAAGTACTAAGTCTAAACTGGGCTCACAGGCCACAAAACACATGAAATGACGTACACTAGCTGGCACTAAACCGCGCCCTCGTCTAAAACATCACCTGAAAGAAACACATAAAAGATGGGACGACGCCCGGTCAGCGAATAATGCTGGTAACCCACCAATACATGTGAAATATCACACATAGATAAAGATAAATGTTTGTAAAGTCATTTGCGAAACGGAATACATATATATAAGTTCAAAACCAAGAGCAAAGGTCAACATAAGACTCAAAGCACTCACAACAAGATAAGGGAACACATCCTAAGACCACAAAGGACAACAACAACTCACAAGGATGGCTCAAGGTATAATCTATCATCACATAATAGATTAAGACCCGACATGCACAACTCAAGAGAATAAGGACACAACCAATGGCAACATATGCCAAGGCAACACATGCCTTTGGTGACAATACCAAGTCCAACCTTTTCCCTCCGAGACCGTCGTCCCCATCCGCCAACGGCCGCCAACAAAACCACCAATTTCATAGTACACGAGGGTACCGATCAGACATGGCAACACATGCCCTGGATAACACATGTTATCCCAGAAATAAACACGTGAACCTTACACAAAGGCCACAAACTCCATAATCACGTCATGGCCACCACGAGGACCACTGCAATACCTTGGTGACTAGTGTCCCATACCACTAATCGTGGCAATCCAGGTAAAGCCACACACACCACACCTCAACAGGAATCAATCAACGGATCAAACCGAAGATATGAAATCATACTCCAATCGAGGAATAGATCACAGTCCAACAACAACGATGATTGACAAAAGTTATCATCAACGATAGAAAAGTACAAACAACACACACGCTAGCACTTAAACACCGAACTGACATGCTTATCAAACGGTAAACCAAACGTAGTTCCGAGGAACACACAAGACTCATCACGGTTCAACGAAACACAATGTTGAACACTTAGCATGATTCAAGACACCAAAACCTACATGGATTCCGACCATATAGTTCTAGGCATACGAAACACCAAGAAGACACTCAAATAGTTCCACAAAAGAACAACGGGAATTCAACAAGACCAAATACCGAGTCAAAAGAATCACGGGGAACAAATCCCCACCAAACCACATTACATACCCCGCGGGTGGGCCCACGGGTAGACCCCTAACCGTGGTTCCCCCCGCTGGTACATACCCACGTCCAACTTGTACCCCGCGGGTGGGCGGCGGATGGACGCCTACCCGCTGTTCCGCCTGCGGGTACGTACCTGTACACCAAATAATCCCTTCGGGGATTTTGAACACCAAGCTCAAATTCAAGTCCAAAACATGCCAAATCTTACCAAATACAACAAAATGACTTGAATCAAAGGAATAGACAAGCAATGGCATACAAGAACCTTAAACACAAGCTCTAGATATGCATTTGCACAAGACAATGCATAAACACTCACATTCCATAGCAAAACACATGTAGAATCCAAGAAATCATCATATAGGTAGGCAAAATAGATTTTTAGAGCATGGTTACCTCTTGTAGACAAAAACCTTCACTTAACACTTCACCAAGCTCCTAATAAGGCTCAACTTCCAAACCCACTTCAAGAACACACCAAAAGATCATAAAGATTCTATCTTTAAGAAAAGACACCTAAGAAAACATTAAAAACACAAGATGAACATAGATCTTACCCTCCTAGATGCCCAAATGTATGAAAGGTAGAATCTTGGAGACAACTCTTGAATATTTGACAAAGCATCAACTTGGCTTGGAAGAAAAGCTATCTACCATTTTATAGAGAAGGTAGAGCTAAAGTTTGGAAAGTGTAAGGAGAGAAATGAGGATTGTCAACTAGGTTAGCTTGCATTACTAACACAAGGTGAAAAGTCATGAATACCCTTACTAACCTAAAGAGGTGTAAAGGAACAAGGGAACTCCCTTGAAAGCTTAAGGTACAACCTTGACTTTGGGGTGAGACTAGTCAATTACTAGTTCCCGACTATTGAATTTTCAGGAATTTAAGGAATTAATTTACCAATTGGTTTAGGATTAATTAGTTAATTAATCCCTTAATTGAATTTGGATTATGAGGTGTCACAGGGAGGGTTGAGATTCTTGTGAGTACCATGTACCTTCTTTTTGGTCATACTTTTGTAAAGATGAGGTAGATAGGATATGCATTTGAAAGTGTGAATATGTTGTTGTTCCTTTTACTTTGCAGTTGTGAAAGTGGTGTTATAGGCTCAATTGGTTGAAAATGTTTGGAAATCACCTCTTACACCGTGTGAGATTTGCATAGGACCCAATTAGGATTTATATCTATTTTTCATGCGTGTTTGAGATTCAATCCCCCAATTCCATAGACCTAGGTAATTGATCTCTCGAAATGGAGTGTATACGGGACTGTTTTGTGAAATGTAAAGTGGTATGACTTGGAATGAATTTTCTCGGTGTGGCTCAAGGCAAAAGGAGAGATTTTTCTTTAGGTGAGATGTGTGATTCCCTACTCCCAATGAAAAAGGCAAGAGGTGTTGAAAAAAAAAAAAAAGAAAGAGTCAATGGAAAAAGCTAAGAAAGACTTTAAACTATCCTTACTTGAGAGGTAAAAACATGAGGTCAGCAATCTCGTAGGATTCGGGTAACCATTGCACAGACTTCAAAAAAAGCGTAGAGCTCTACGTGAAGGCGGTTGACTCGACGAGGTCTCCTAGAGGTGATTAGAAAAAAGAGAGAAACTCACGCTAAGCGAAAACGCGTGGAGCGGCTTGTGTCACACCATCACATTGACTAAATGGGTTTTTGGGGCCAAATGAGGCAAAGTTGGAGAGCCCGTTGATGTTATCACATCTTTGCTTGTTTTTATAGTTATTTTGAATCATCTCAGTATTTAAGTTCTTTAATTTTGCTTATTTAATACATATTTTCCTTGCTATTATCATTTAATTATGGTTCACACTTGTTTTGAATGTTTTACGGTGTTTGTTAGTGTTTTTGAACCATTGTAGGTCAATTCTATGAGCATGGAAAGTTCAAGGATGAGTTTGGAGCAATTTTGGACAAGTTCGGGGACTAGAAGGCTCGACGCGTCGAAAATTTCTAGAATGTTTTGTGATCGAGCGACGCACGAAATTGTGCCAGCTTAATACAGTGAGGGCGCTGATTCAATTCAATTCTCACACCTTCTCTCCATCCAAACCCTTTAGAACAAAAAATCCATTGTATTCCATCATCTTTTCGAGAAAATTTAGAGGGATATTACCGTATGTAATTGCAACTTTCACTTTCAATTTCAGATTTACATTCTACAAATTCAATAAAGTAAGGATTTCTATCTATTTCTTATTTTTGTACATTAGAAATTACTTTTGAAGTCAAATTCATTGTGCATTACTTTAATTGCTTTTAGTTTATCAATTAAATTATGAGTAGTTAAACTAGTTAGGGATTTAGATTGAATTGCTTTGTATAAATGTTAACATGAATTAAATTGGACAACCTAGGGTTTGCAATATCTTTAGAATGAATTTGATTGTGAATTTGGTAAAATGTTTTGACTCTTGCTTGGTTAGGCCCCAACTTTGTAAGGGGATTTTGGATTTGGGGTTTCAGCTATGAGAATGGGGATTCGTCATAGTCAAACCTATCACAGTTATAACTCACTCTTGAGAAAGGAGAGTTGGAAGGGATAGAGCTCACAATGTATTTGATTAATTTCCTCATCTAGTCTATTTTTGCCATGAGATTGGAATTAAAACTTAAGTGATAGCCCATGACCATGAGAATGGCATTGACACTTGCTAAATGCCTTCACTTTCATTATTGATCATTGCTTGGCTTAGAAACATAGAACATTATTCGCATTTATGCAAAGTGATTTTGTCTAAATCCTTTCTTTCAATATTGCCTTTTACTTGATTCATTGCTTTATCATAAACTTGTTCACTATGCAAATAAATATTTCCCTTTGGTTAGCTTTCAAACACTTAATGATCTTGTGTTTAACCCCTCTCTACTCAATTCCCTTATGGCCATTCCTAGAGGACGACACTCACTGAAAAATCACCACTAAAACCAACTTTCAATTCCTCAAATTACTAGTGGATCCAATGTAGAGTATGCACTACTGAAATGGAATACATAACTGGACTCTCATCAAAATCTCTTCTGGATAGTGCATTAGCAGCTCTGTTGTCTACCCCCTTTTTGTATTGGATGGAATAATCCAAGCCCAAAAGTTTAGACAACCCCTTTTGTTGTAGGGCAGTAGTGATCTTCTGTTCTAGGAAGAACTGGAGACTATGAGGGTCAGTTTTGATACTTAAGTGCCTTCCTAACAAGTAGGGTCTCCATCTTTCCACAACATTTATAATTGAAAGGTATTCCTTTTCATAGATAGAAAATCCCAAGTGCTTCTCACCAAAGGCCTTACGAAAAAGGCTATAGGTTTTCCCTCCTTAAGTAGAACAGCCCCCATCCCCATATTGCTTGCATCAGCCTCCACTGTGAAATCTTTCTGAAAATTGGGCAGTGCTAGGACTAGGGATTTACATAATGCCTTTTTCAATTGTTCAAAAGCTTGATCTGCTTCTGTACCCCACTCAAATCCATCCTTCTTTAACATCTCTGCCAAAGGTTTACTCAGCACCCCATAAGCTTTTATAAACCTTCTGTAATACCCTGTAAGGCCTAAGAAACCCCTCAAAGCTTTGACAGTCTTGGGTTTAGGCCAAGCTGCCACAACTTCCAGTTTGGCAGGATCAGTTTGCAACCCCTCACAAGAAATGATATGTCCCAAGTACTCAACTTGAGTTTTTGCAAATGAGCACTTACTTAACTTGGAACGCACTTGGAAATAAACTAGAGATTTTAGGGCTAGGGGTGAGAAATTAGGGTATGGGAAGAGGAAGACAAAGGAAAAGAGGGGAAAATAGACTGGTATTCATTGCATAAAAACTCTTTAACTGTCTACAATACCTTATAGGGCTAAGCAAATGCAAAAGCAAAGCAAAAACTGAATTGAAATTAGCTGGCAAACTGCTTCCTTCATTTTAGGAGCTTGTTCAGCAAAAAGGGGGAAGTAGACGCACAAAACAGTGTCGTCTGATAGCTGCTTCTAACCATATCGAACGGCTACTGCAACGACGTCGTATGGTTTAAGTGCCACGGCTCTCAATGATCTTTCTTCCTACGGCGTCGTTTTGGTCCTTCGACTTTGAGCCTTTGACATCATCACCCTTCATCACTTCATCTATTGATTTCCTTTCTTCCCACCCTTTCTCATCACCATTAATAATACTTTGCAGGGACGTTACAAAAACAAGATCGAACCTCGATTGTCAATGGGTGCTAGTTGTATTCATATATTTATAGTAAAAAGGGGCTAGTTGTATTTATTTATATAATTTTTTTGTTTTTTGAAAACGTGCTAGTTGTATTGTTTATACCTAAATTCAATAGATTATTTTATGCTTTTCAATTTTAATGTTGCAAACTCTTTAAAAAATGTGGAAATAGCGATGGAAAATTCTGTCGCAAGAAAGGAAAAAATCCATTGCTAAAGTGAATAGTGATGGATTCTGTCCGTCTCCAAAAGTGGCTTCCCTAAAGTGTTGCGACAAATTCTAATTCCGTCGCTAAATTTAGCGATGAATTTTTATAACTAAACTTAAAAAATTCGACGCTATTTTCCTCCTCTCGACGATTTGAATGACAAAATTCGCAAGGGACTAGGAACGGAAAATTCCATTGCTAGTTTTCTTCTGTTGTATGCAATGGATACCATTCACCTACAGTTTAGAAACAGAAATACATGTCGGTAAATTTAGCTACGATTTTTGTCGGTCACTAAATTTTAAAAAAAATTCGGCCCACTAATTTTAGAATCCAAGATATCATCATATAGGTAGGCAAAATAGATTTTGTAGAGCATGGGTTACCTCTTGTAGACAAAAACCTTCACTTAACACTTCACCAAGCTCCTAATAAGGCTCAACTTCCAAACCCACTTCAAGAACACACCAAAAGATCATAAAGATTCTATCTTTAAGAAAAGACACCTAAGAAAACACTAAAAACACAAGATGAACATAGATCTTACCCTCCTAGATGCCCAAATGTATGAAAGGTAGAATCTTGGAGACAACTCTTGAATATTTGACAAAGCTTCAACTTGGCTTGGAAGAAAAGCTATCTACCATTTTAGAGAGAAGGTAGAGCTAAAGTTTGGAAAGTGTAAGGAGAGAAATGAGGATTGTCAACTAGGTTAGCTTGCATTACTAACACAAGGTGAAAAGTCATGAATACCCTTACTAACATAAAGAGGTGTAAAGGAACAAGGGAACTCCCTAGAAAGCTTAAGGTACAACCTTGACTTTGGGGTTGACTAGTCAATTACTAGTTCCCGACTATTGAATTTTCAGGAATTTAAGGAATTAATTTACCAATTGGTTTAGGATTAATTAGTTAATTAATCCCTTAATTGAATTTGGATTATGAGGTGTCACAGGGAGGGTTGAGATTCTTGTGAGTACCATGTACCTTCTTTTTGGTCATACTTTTGTAAAGATGAGGTAGATAGGATATGCTTTGAAAGTGTGAATATGTTGTTGTTCCTTTTACTTTGCAGTTGTGAAAGTGGTGTTATAGGCTCAATTTGTTGAAAATGTTTGGAAATCACCTCTTACACCGTGTGAGATTTGCATAGGACCCAATTAGGATTTATATCTATTTTTCATGTGTGTTTGAGATTCAATCCCCCAATTCCATAGACCTAGGTAATTGATCTCTCGAAATGGGAGTGTATACGGGATTGTTTTGTGAAATGTAAGGTGGTATGACTTGGAATGAATTTTCTCGGTGTGGCTCAAGGCAAAAGGAGAGATTTTTCTTTAAGTGAGATGTGTGATTCCCTACTCCCAATGAAAAAGGCAAGAGGTGTTGAAAAAAAAAAAAAAAAGAATGAGTCAATGGAAAAAGCTAAGAAAGACTTTAAACTATCCTTACTTGAGAGGTAAAAACATGAGGTGAGCCATCTCGTAGGATTCGGGTAACCATTGCACAGACTTCATAAAAAGCGTAGAGCTCTACGTGAAGGCGGTTGACTCGACGAGGTCTCCTAGAGGTGATTAGAAAAAAGAGAGAAACTCACGCTAAGCGAAAACGCGTGGAGCGGCTTGTGTCACACCATCACATTGACTAAATGGGTCTTTGGGGCCAAATGAGGCAAAGTTGGAGAGCCCGTTGATGTTATCACATCTTTGCTTGTTTTTATAGTTATTTTGAATCATCTCAGTATTTAAGTTCTTTAATTTTGCTTATTTAATACATATTTTCCTTGCTATTATCATTTAATTATGGTTCACACTTGTTTTGAATGTTTTACGGTGTTTGTTAGTGTTTTTGAACCATTGTAGGTCAATTCTATGAGCAAGGAAAGTTCAAGGATGAGTTTGGAGCAATTTTGGACAAGTTCGGGGACCAGAAGGCTCGACGCGTCGAAAATTTCCAGAATGTTTTGTGATCGAGACCTGCTGGTCTCGACGCGTCGAGCGAGGCACGAAATTGTGCCAGCTTAATACAGTGAGGGCGCTGATTCAATTCAATTCTCACACCCCAATTCCAACTTCAATTTCAAAATTCCAAATTCCAATCCAACTTCAATTTAAAATTAATTAAGGCAATTTCTTTATTTAAATATAGGAATTATAATTTGAGTCCAATTTTGTACAAGATTCCTATTTCATCTCAACTTTGTACCCACTATAAAATCCCTCCTTCCTCAACCCTAACGAAGACCGGGAGATTTTTAGAGTTCTTTGTAGACAAGAAAGAGGGGAATCAAGAGGCTCAAGTTGTCTTTGGAAGCAAGGAGGAAGCCAAGGAGATTTGGGAGAATCGCTTGGTTAATTCTTGTTCTCTTTTGATGATTTGTAATCCTTTATTCATATTTGCTATGTGTAATTTAGCCATGCTCGGCTAAATTCTTTAAGGATTTTTGGGTGAATTTGTTTATAAACCTATGTCCCTAGTTCGTTAATTTCTTAATATATTTATGTTTGGTTTTATGATTTGTGTTGCAATCTTGTTTTAATCTGTTGTTGTTGGTAGTTAAAGGCCTAAATTACTAGCTTCACAGTCATGTTTGTGTCACCAATGGGAGTTGGGGCATAAATTAGGGCACACACGATTGCACCTAATGGTTGGTCCTTGGGAAAGGGGAACTTATTAGGGGAAGTTTATTCTAGATTATTGCTCATCGGGAGATGGTAGTAATTAGGAATAATTGAATGCTGATCTTTGATCTTATTGGGTGTTTAAGCCATGGGAGTGGAAATTCACTAGGAATAGAGATTACGGGAGTAATTCGATTCCACTTTGCATTCCCATACAAATCTTAATTCCAAACCAAATATTACAAACGTTAATTGGCACTAGGTGATTAAACATTGTGACCCCAAGAATCCTATTTTGCTCTATTGTCTACAAAACCTTGCTACTTATTTTATTCTGCTTGTTATTTTATGCAATCAATCCCCCTTCAAGTTTTGTTCGGACTAGTTTCATATGAGTAACCTAGTAGCTAGTGATTAGTACCCCACCTCTCTGTGGTTCGACAACCCGAATACTCCGGGTATTATTTGTTTGCCCCAAATTACAGCAATCAAATTGGCGCCGTTGCCGGGGAGGTGGCGTTACGTACTGACATTAGTGAAAGTCTTACTTTAGGAGTCTAGTTCATTTTATTTATTTATTTATTTATTTATTTTATTTATTTGCTAATCCATAACAAGTTCCTTGTTCTTGAGTGTGATTTTGCTTTGAATCTAAGAACTTGGCTTTTTATGCATACACGATCTCGTGGGAAAGAAGGATTATTACCTTTGAATCTTGAGATTGAGAAAAGAGCCAAGTTTCTTAGGAAACAAACTAGGATGGCACAGGTACAAGAAAACCAAGCTGGAGGGAGATCAATGTCTGACTACCTTGCTCCGGATGTTGAGGAGCATGGTAGCATCAATATTCCAAATGTGGAGGTCAATAACTTTGCGATCAATCCGGCGATACTTAGCATGGCTGCGGCAGATCGATTTGGAGGGATGCCCACGGAAGATCCCAATGCTCACGCCACCAAGTTCATACGACTTTGTGGCACTTTCAAGATAAATGGAGTCACTCAAGATGCCGTCAGACTTAGGCTTTTTCCCTTTACACTGAAGGACAGGGCTGAAGATTGGTTATCCTCACATCCAGATAACCATTTTGACACTTGAGACAAATTACATGGAGAATTTTTGAAGAAGTTCTATCCTATCTCCAAAACTCAAAGGATGAGAAGGGCAATTCAAAAACTTTAAGCAATTGGCAACTGAGTCTTGGGAGAGATTTAAGGAATTGAAGAGGCAATGTCCACACCATGGATTTCAAAGTTGGGATTTGATGATGTCTTTCTATGAAGGATTGCTTGATAATTCTAGGATTTTGGTGGATGCTTCTTCGGGTGGTTCGTTCACGATTCTAGAGCCAACACAAGCCGAGGAACTATTGGAGAAAATTGCTATGAATGGATCTACTTGGTACACGGAGAGGTCTCCACAAAAGCTTGTAGGAGGAATTCATGATGCGGGGCAATTGGCCGATTTGTCAACAAAGTTGGATAATGTGGTCTCGTTGGTTCAAAAACTTGCCCAAATCACCACCCAAAATCACAATGTGAGTCATGTTTCTAACCCTCCTACTCTTGGACGAGTTTTGATGTGTGAACTTTGTGGCGGTGGACACAAGTCAGGGGATTGTATCGACGAGTTAAATTCCCAAACCTCTATGGAGCAAGTTAATATGTTGGGATATAATAGGCCTCATCAACAATTTTTCCAACCTCAAGGGACCTATCATCCCAATAATTCAAGGAACCATCCCGGCTTTACATGGAGCAACCCAGTGGGAGCTGCCAACCCTCAACACTTTGTTAATAGAGGTCCTCTGGGTTATCAAGGTACTCAAGTTCAATCTAAATTTCCCGTTTCAGAGGCCCCACCACAATCGAATACGGAAGTTTTGTTGGAAAAATTGATTAAAGGTCAGTTAGAGATTAGAGAAAGGATGGATAAAATGGAAGCTCGCCAAAATATGGTTAAAAAGCAATTAGCAAATCAACCTTCTATATCAAGTACTAAAGTCACAGGGAAGTTGCCAGCTATGCCTGAAAATCCAAGGGAGCATGTAAATGCAATTGTTACAAGGAGTGGCAAAGTACTTGAAGAGCAACCTCTTCTAATCAAAGCATCAATTCCTAAAAAGACAGTTGAGGAGAAGATTGAAGAGATACTTGATGGTATAGAAGATGAGCCAATTGCTGTGCAAAATAATCCACAAGTTCAAAAGGAAGTAGAGAAACCTGTGAGAACGTATGTACCCCCATTGCCTTTTCCTCAAAATCTTGAAACAACAAAGGAAAGTAGGTGGAAAAAGTTTTTGGAGATTGTTGAGAGTTTGAAAGTTTCAGTTCCCTTACTTGATTTGCTTTCACAAGTTCCCTCTTATGGAAAATTTTTGAAAGAGATTCTAGCTAAGAAAAAGAAATATGGGGAACGAGAGATGGTAGCTGTGGCACAAGAGTATCAAGCGTTGACCCCGGGAATTGGGAGGAATATACCAAAGCATAGAGATCCGGGAAAGTTCACAATTCCTTGTGTGATTGGAGGCCGACCGTTAAAGGGATCCCTTTGTGATTTAGGAGCCAGTGTGAGTGTTATGCCTCTTACTCTTTGTCAAGGGTTAGGGTTGGGAGAGCCAAAACCAATCCAATTCACCCTAGAAATGGCAGATAGATCCATCGTAAAGCCTATTGGAATTCTTGAAGATGTCCCAGTTCGTGTGGACAAGTATTTTGTGCCTTGTGATTTTATTGTGATAGATGTCCGAAGGAACCTAGACGTTCCACTCATTTTGGGGAGACCCTTCCTAGCCACTATTGGAGCAATGATTGATGCAAGGAAAGGGTCCATGATTTTTGACTTTGGGGAGGAAAAGGTGGAATTTAATGTTCTTGATGAGCCAAAAATCATTGAATGCAAGTCAATTTTGCACATCGACCCTACTCTCAAGGTGACCCATGATGAGTATTTGCATTTGAAGACTCTATAGGGTGATGAGATCAAACTCGCGGATCAACCAGGATGAGCACTCCATAACCAGGTTAGGTCAAGCTAGCGACGTTAAACTTAGCGCTTCATGGGAGGCACCCCATGTTATCTTTTATTTCTTTCATATTTATTGATTTCTAGATTCGTTTTATTTAGTTTTATAGTTTTCTAGTTCGTGATTATTTTTGTTTTATAGTTTTTCTCTTTTCTCTTGCACCAGGGACGATGCAAAGGTGTGGGGGGAGGAATCATTAATTTGGGGATATTTATGGGGATATTTCTAAAATTTTAAAAATTTTTGCCTTTGCTTGGATGACTCATATGCTATTTTTGGTGAATAAGTTACTTGTCTTAGCATGCAGTTACAATTACTCTCTCTTATTGGTTTGTGGTTTGTTTTAGTGGTGCTTGCTGCATCTCAATTTGTGATGGATGATTTGAGGTGTAACACATATTTGATCTATTCCCTTGCCAATAGCTTTGTTAACCACTTAATAATTGGATTAATCCTTGATCTTGTGTTTTGCATTGCTAGTGAAGGCTTATGTGAGATTCCGGTCATGGGTGTTTTTGCTAGAACTTGCCTCATTACTCCCTAAGTGATGTCTAAGTTTTGCATGTTTTGAAGTGATTTAGGCCATTATTGTTTAGCCATAGCCTTTAAACCTGTCCCTATATATATATTTTTATCCTTCGTTTCCCCATTGTGCCTTTTGTTTGTTCAAATAAGTGCTAAGCACTTATCCCCTCTTTGTGATTGTTTTTCTTTGATTTACCCCATTATTATAACCCTTAGCCCGTGGCCAAATATTTCCCTTCCACCCTTGAGAGAATGAAACTTTTATCTTCATCTTTTCCGTAAGAAGAGTTTTATGGAGTTGTGCTACGAAAAAAAGCAGCTAGTGTTACAAATGTTCAAGTGTGGAGGTCGTGAAAGTTTGGATTAAAATTATCTTGCTATATCCAAAAGAAGTCCAAAGACAAAGAAAAGAATGAGAAAAAAAAAAAGATTGAAAGTTTTTGAGTTTGGATCCCCACTTTACCAAAGAGTTGCTAAGTTCTTAAAAGAAATTTGCTCCTTGGAATTATGATTATCTCATCTCTTCCAAATTTTGAAAAGTTTAGATAAATTGTGACATTCTCTCTTTTTGATTAATTTTTCCATACCACTTTTTTGTTAGCCATCACCCGTAGCCCCATTACAAGCTAAATAAAGTCCTATTTGATCTTAGCATGAATTCTTAGATTTGATCTAGGGGAGTATGAAGGGCAAGCCTATGGGATCTCATTCATGAGCCGTGTCTTGCATAATCTCAACTGAGTATTTGTCCACACTTGATCCTCACATACTTTAAATTCTTGGTGCTCGGTTATTGGCTTGAAAATGGGTCTCTTATGTGCCAAACTAATTTGATTCTTGAAGCTTGTTGTTTTGTAGCAAGTTGGTCGGTGGTTTGAAAGGTTGTGCAAGAGAGAGCATGAGTAATTTGTATGTTTTGACTTGTGATTTTATTCCTTGGTTTTGCTTGAGGACAAGCAAAAGATCTTTAATTTTGAGGGGGTGATGTTATCACATCTTTGCTTGTTTTTATAGTTATTTTGAATCATCTCAGTATTTAAGTTATTTAATTTTGCTTATTTAATACATATTTTCCTTGCTATTATCATTTAATTATGGTTCACACTTGTTTTGAATGTTTTACGGTGTTTGTTAGTGTTTTTGAACCATTGTAGGTCAATTCTATGAGCAAGGAAAGTTCAAGGATGAGTTTGGAGCAATTTTGGACAAGTTCGGGGACCAGAAAGCTCGACGCGTCGAAAATTTCCAGAATGTTTTGTGATCGAGACCTGCTGGTCTCGACGCGTCGAGCGTCGCACGAAATTGTGCCAGCTTAATACAGTGAGGGCACTGATTCAATTCAATTCTCACACCTCAATTCCAACTTCAATTTCAAAATTCCAAATTCCAATCCAACTTCAATTTTAAATTAATTAAGGCAATTTCTTTATTTAAATATAGGAATTATAATTTGAGTCCAATTTTGTACAAGATTCCTATTTCATCTCAACTTTGTACCCACTATAAAATCCCTCCTTCCTCAACCCTAACGAAGACCGGGAGATTTTTAGAGTTCTTTGTAAACAAGAAAGAGAGGAATCAAGAGGCTCAAGTTGTCTTTGGAAGCAAGGAGGAAGCCAAGGAGATTTGGGAGAATCGCTTGGTTAATTCTTGTTCTCTTTTGATGATTTGTAATCCTTTATTCATATTTGCTATGTGTAATTTAGCCATGCTCGGCTAAATTCTTTAAGGATTTTTGGGTGAATTTGTTTATAAACCTATGTGTCTAGTTCGTTAATTTCTTAATATATTTATGTTTGGTTTTATGATTTGTGTTGCAATCCTGTTTTAATCTGTTGTTGTTGGTAGTTAAAGGCCTAAATTACTAGCTTCACAGTCATTTTTGTGTCACCAATGGGAGTTGGGGCATAAATTAGGGCACACATGATTGCACCTAATGGTTGGTCCTTGGGAAAGGGGAACTTATTAGGGGAAGTTTATTCTAGATTATTGCTCATCGGGAGATGGTAGTAATTAGGAATAATTAAATGCTGATCTTTGATCTTATTGGGTGTTTAAGCCATGGGAGTGGAAATTCACTAGGAATAGAGATTACGGGAGTAATTCGATTCCACTTTGCATTCCCATACAAATCTTAATTCCAAACCAAATATTACAAACGTTAATTGGCACTAGGTGATTAAACATTGTGACCCCAAGAATCCTATTTTGCTCTATTGTCTACAAAACCTTGCTACTTATTTTATTCTGCTTGTTATTTTATGCAATCAATCCACCTTCAAGTTTTGTTCGGACTAGTTTCATATGAGTAACCTAGTAGCTAGTGATTTGTACCCCACCTCTCTGTGGTTCGACAACCCGAATACTCCGGGCATTATTTGTTTGCCCCAAATTACAGCAATCACCCGTGTGCATCGTTCCATTAATGGGCTCGGCTTTTTAGGCCTGTGGAAGTTGAGGGTTGAATCATTTCTGTGCTGGTGAATATGTGTGTTTGAGAGAAATTCCATGTAAAACAATGAGTGAACTTGGGGTTCTGGGGTCCTTACATTTTGATTCAATTGAGAGTATCACATTCACTTCACCACTGTTGCAAAGTAGGAAGAGGAAAAACATATGTATGATTTCTTGGGCATAGCTCATTTACTTATCTTTAGAATTGTGTGATTGCTTTTGATGATGGCTGGTAATTCAATCTGCTTAATTTGGTTGTTTCTTGCTTGAGGGCAAGCAAGGTCTAAATGTGGGGAGATTTGATAAGTGCTGAATCTTAGTACTTTTTTTTGTGCATAATTGATATCAAACTCATATAATTTCATGTTAATTGGAAGCTAAGTATGTTCCTATTTGATTCCTTTGTGTCATTTAGGTATTTGGAGGCATTGGTTGTAACTTCATGTAAATTGGAGCTCAATTGGTTGTGCTTTGAAGTCATCTTGACAGAAAGGCAAGTTCCGGGTGCCATTTGAGGTCAAGAAAATGAAATAAAGCAAGTGGAAATATCATGACATGAACCGAGGACCCAAAGGAACAAAGGAGATGAAGAAATATGCATTTTGAAGTGAAAAACATGGGTCACGCTGGTGGTCACGCCGTGATTGCCAGCGTGACACCATTCTACTTTGTACTTTTTTTTTCTGTCAGGCGAAGTCTCGGTAATTTGAGCAAATCTCGAGCTTGGAGTATCCAAATAGCATGATTAAAGTGGAATTAGAAAGGGAACTCAGAGAGCTACAACTTTCATGCAAACCACAAAGAATAGTTCGGACGTTTACAACATGAAAAATGGTCTAGAAACTAGAGATACTGTGCAGAGTGAGTGGTCATAGTCAACGTCACACCGTGACAGCCACCGTGACCGGCAGAGACCTGCGAGGCTTAGGCCTGGTCACGATGAAGGTCACGCTTTAACCTCCATCATGACCAGGCATTCGGAAAGCAGTTAAAAGTACGCGATTCCAAAAGTATAAAGAGTCTTTAGGCGTTATTTTCATATTATCTTTCAATTTCCAATCTCCCTCTACACCTTCTCTCCATCCAAACCCTTTAGAACAAAAAATCCATTGTATTCCATCATCTTTTCGAGAAAATTTAGAGGGATATTACCGTATGTAATTGCAACTTTCACTTTCAATTTCAGATTTACATTCTACAAATTCAATAAAGTAAGGATTTCTATCTATTTCTTATTTTTGTACATTAGAAATTACTTTTGAAGTCAAATTCATTGTGCATTACTTTAATTGCTTTTAGTTTATCAATTAAATTATGAGTAGTTAAACTAGTTAGGGATTTAGATTGAATTGCTTTGTATAAATGTTAACATGAATTAAATTGGACAACCTAGGGTTTGCAATATCTTTAGAATGAATTTGATTGTGAATTTGGTAAAATGTTTTTACTCTTGCTTGGTTATGGCCCAACTTTGTATGGGGATTTTGGATTTGGTATTTCACCTATGAGAATGGGGATTCATCATAGTCAAACCTATCATAGTTCTAACTCACTCTTGAGAAAGGAGAGTTGGAAGGGATAGAGCACACAATGTATTTGATTAATTTCCTCATCTAGTCTATTTGCCATGAGATTGGAATTAAAACTTAAGTGATAGCCCAATGACCATGAGAATGGCATTGACACTTGCTAAATGCCTTCACTTTCATTATTGATCATTGCTTGGCTTAGAAACATAGAACATTATTCGCATTTATGCAAAGTGATTTTGTCTAAATCCTTTCTTTCAATATTGCCTTTTACTTGATTCATTGCTTTATCATAAACTTGTTCACTATGCAAATAAATATTTCCCTTTGGTTAGCTTTCAAACACTTAATGATCTTGTGTTTAACCCCTCTCTACTCAATTCCCTTATGGCCATTCCTAGAGGATGACACTCACTGAAAAATCACCACTAAAACCAACTTTCAATTCCTCAAATTACTAGTGGATCCAATGTAGAGTATGCACTACTGAAATGGAATACATAACTGGACTCTCATCAAAATCTCTTCTGGATAGTGCATCAGCAGCTCTGTTGTCTACCCCCTTTTTGTATTGGATGGAATAATCCAAGCCCAAAAGTTTAGACACAACCCTTTTGTTGTAGGGCAGTAGTCATCTTCTGTTCTAGGATGAACTAGAGACTATGAGGGTCAGTTTTGATACTTAAGTGCCTTCCTAACAAGCAGCATTTATAATTGAAAGGTATTCCTTTTCATAGATAGAAAATCCCAAGTGCTTCTCACCAAAGGCCTTACGAAAAAGGCTATAGGTTTTCCCTCCTGAAGTAGAACAGCCCCCATCCCCATATTGCTTGCATCAGCCTCCACTGTGAAATCTTTCTGAAAATTGGGCAGTGCTAGGACTAGGGATTTACATAATGCCTTTTTCAATTGTTCAAAAGCTTGATCTGCTTCTGGACCCCACTCAAATCCATCCTTCTTTAACATCTCTGCCAAAGGTTTACTCAGCACCCCATAAGCTTTTATAAACCTTCTGTAATACCCTGTAAGGCCTAAGAAACCCCTCAAAGCTTTGACAGTCTAGGGTTTAGGCCAAGCTGCCACAACTTCCAGTTTGGCAGGATCAGTTTGCAACCCCTCACAAGAAATGATATGTCCCAAGTACTCAACTTCAGTTTTTGCAAATGAGCACTTACTTAACTTGGAACGCACTTGGAAATAAACCAGAGATTTTAGGGCTAGGGGTGAGAAATTAGGGTATGGGAAGAGGAAGACAAAGGAAAAGAGGGGAAAATAGACTGGTATTCATTGCATAAAAACTCTTTAACTGTCTACAATGCCTTATAGGGCTAAGCAAATGCAAAAGCAAAGCAAAAACTGAATTGAAATTAGCTGGCAAACTGCTTCCTTCATTTTAGGAGCTTGTTCAGCAAAAAGGGGGACGTAGACGCACAAAACAGTGTCGTCTGATAGCTGCTTCTAACCATATCGAACGGCTACTGCAACGATGTCGTATGGTTTAAGTGCAACGGCTCTCAATGATCTTTCTTCCTACGGCGTCGTTTTGGTCCTTCGACTTTGAGCCTTTGACATCATCACCCTTCATCACTTCATCTATTGATTTCCTTTCTTCCCACCCTTTCTCATCACCATTAATAATACTTTGCAGGGACGTTACAAAAACAAGATCGAACCTCGATTGTCAATGGGTGCTAGTTGTATTCATTTATTTATAGTAAAAAGGGGCTAGTTGTATTTATTTATATAATTGTTTTCTTTTTTGAAAACGTGCTAGTTGTATTGTTTATCCCTAAATTCAATAGATTATTTTATGCTTTTCAATTTTAATGTTGCAAACTCTTTAAAAAATGTGGAAATAGCGATGGAAAATTCTGTCGCAAGAAAGGAAAAAATCCATTGCTAAAGTGAATAGCGATGGATTCTGTCCGTCTCCAAAAGTGGCTTCGCTAAAGTGTTGCGACAAATTCTAATTCCGTCGCTAAATTTAGCGATGAATTTTTATGACTAAACTTAAAAAATTCGACGCTATTTTCCTCCTCTCGACGATTTGAATGACAAAATTTGCAAGGGACTAGGAACGGAAAATTCCGTTGCTAGTTTTCTTCTGTTGTATGCAATGGATGCCATTCACCTACAGTTTAGAAACAGAAATACATGTCGGTAATTTTAGCTACGAATTTGCTACGATTTTTGTCGGTCACTAAATTTTAAAAAAAATTCTGCCCACTAATTAATATTCGGCAAATCATATCGTGCACCAGGGCGCACAATGCATTGTGCGTCCTGGCCCAAAACGACGACGTTTTTATCTGTTTTTTTGTATAGAAATTTTGTTTCCTGTTTCTGTCGTTAACTACTAAAACAAATCCATGTTTCTTATGTACATAATTTTATAGTAGAATACACATAAAGTCTTAACATAATACATACACATAATCTAAAATTTAACATAATACACATAAACTCTTAACATAATACACAAAAACTCTTAACGTAACACACATAAACTCTTAACATAATACATATAAACTCTTAACAGAATACACATAAACACAAGTGTTAAAAAAAAAAAAAAAAAAGAATGGACGGAACGGTGTCCGTCACGTCAACTCCCCACCAACTTATAAAAACGACCTAGTGCACGATATAACGATCCTTAATATCCCATACCTTTATTTAACCTATAATATAATACTTCAATAATATAATTGCAAAATATATTATATTAAGAAATTCAAACTCAATAACAATAATAACAAAAGTATATAGAATTGTAAAAGTTTGAATATCAAGTGTAAAAATGAAAGTGGTCATTATATCTTCAAATTACAACAAAATATAAGTTATGATTGCTTTATCGTATTGCAGTGTGGCAGTAATTGATATTTACATATCTGTGAAATGCAGATTGATAAAGAGAATCAAACCCACTACATTTGCAACCAAATTTGCATGGGTAAACACAACTCCCTACAATATTGCAGAAAAAAAGACAGAATTGGTTGGTATGTTTAGGCAATCAATTCAATTACGATATAAGACTAAGTAATATGTTATACCTTCGGTGTTCTAGTAGTACTACTTGTGTAGCATATAGTAGCAACATCATTAGGGTTCGGGGAGTCATCGAAGCCGCCCTGGAGTTCTCAAAAAGCCATTTGAGGGTTAAGCTTGGCCTTTGGTGCCAAACGTACTTGATTGTCTGTCTTTTGGATTTCTTGCAGGCATGTTTGTTACTCTTTTTTACTCAATTTTTGATTCTTATTATTTCTCATTACAGTTTCCCAGGCACCATTAGCCTCCAAATATTTTTCCAACCACCATCCTGAAAGTCAAGGCCGTCTGCATTACTATGATTATAGACAGAGCTAACTTTGAACTTACCTGAGGTTGTCATGCTCCAGAAGCTTTCATCCTTCACATTGGGGTCGTCCTCGAGAGTAAAAAGCTCTAACTTGTCATGGATATCCCGGCTCAGGAGGTCATCTAGTTTGAACAATGAGGATTGAGTATGGTAGATCCATTGATTGCCCAGCTGAATGCTGCTGGTGATCTTCGTGATTGGATACGATGGCTTACCCTTACTCATCTGAGTGTTTTTGCCCTATTGTTCTTTGGATTCTTTCATCAACTGGGAAATATTGTAGAAGATAGGTGTCATCATCATGGGAGAAAGACGAAAAGCAGCGGCCATTATAAGAGATAAAGCTAAATTGACGCAATTGCCCTCCTTTTAGATGAGCATTTAACAGAATTACTTACGGAGGACCAAAAATGTCCTCGTCACAATAAGTCTGTCCATAAAATGACAAAAATTTTTATAGAGGACCAAAATTGTGCGTGTCACTATAATTCTAAAACAAAAGAATGTCTTTTACTCTAATTTGTTAAAATATACATACATGGGCCAAATAATTTGTTCAATTTGGCACTCATATAGCACGTGTGATGCACAAAATTTTCTACTCACTTTTTGTTTATGTTGTTCCTCACTACTGGCTCAGATTCGTGAGAGATCTTTCTTTCATAAATTTTGTAAAACTACAATTTTTCTTCTAATTTTTTTTTTTTCCAAAATATATACATTTATGTTCTACCTGCCACCTACCACCTTGAAAAACATCATCATTTAATTAATGGAATTTCTAAATTTGCAATTTATTTGAATTTAAGACATTTAATATTTAACCTTTATTAGAGATAATATTATATGAACAATTTGAATTCAATTAAGAATCTAGGGCCACATGATCTCTGTTCAAATTAACTAAATTTTGTTCAAAGTATTGTCATAACATAATACCTCTAGTATTGTTCACATATATTTATTCACAACAATCTCCCATGGATATTACTTTCTCATGCTCACGCCTCGTTAAAAAGCACACTAGAAAACCCCGGTGAGAAAAATCTTGTTGGGGAGAAGAGAACTTGAAATATGTGTGTTAAATTGTTAATGAGTTGTCTCGTTAAAGTCTTTAATTTAAAAAATTATATCAAACCTCAATCAAAGGAAAAACATTTCATCGGTTCGTCCCACTTCATGATTGATCTAAGCAAATGTCCTTCCCACTGGAGATGAAGATAAATCTTCAAACGTACATGCTTTAGTCTACATACCACGAACATGAAGCAGTAACATAGTTTGAAGCCATTGATGTAAGTTATCGATCTAAACTCACATGAAGAAGAAGAAGAACAAAGGACCATCATATCATTCCAAGGTATAATGTTTTTGATGAAGTATATAATGCAATGGTGCAGCGCAGCAACAGAATGGAGACAAGAAGACGTGTTTGGTAGACGTCTTTGGTAGACGCCTTCGCCTTTGGCAGTAGACACTTTTGGCAGTTATAACTGCTTCTTTCTTATCTCTGTATATAAGCTCATGTTGAGTTTCCCTTTTCAATGTTAATCAATTCCCTTTATTCTCTGCTTAGACTCTAATATACTTTGCTCAACAATATGGTTGATTCTCATGCATGACCTAAGATAATTCATCATGGTATCAGCGCACCGCAGTTACGCAGCGGTGGTGATGTCAGAAAATCAGAACAATAACGACGGAGGCTCGACAGAACAAGCCGGAGCCGGAGCTTCTTCAAGTCAGATTCCGATGAACGTCGATCATGCACAGGAATTCGACGATCCTTGGTATCTCCATATCACGGAGAATCCTAAATTGATTCTCGTCTCTCCGCCTCTGTCCGAAGTAAACTATGCGTCATGGAGTCGATAAATAAAAATTTCTCTTGAGGTGAAGAACAAATATGGATTTGTTAATGGATCCATCACTAGGCCTGAGGAAACTGATCGGAGATTCTCTGTTTGGAGGAGGTGCAACAACATTGTTTGCTCGTGGATCCTCAAGTCTCTTAGCTCCACGATTGTAGAAGGAGTCTTGTACTTGAGACTGGATCATATGCGTGGAACACTCTAAAGAAGAGATATTCTCAGATAGATTCACACAGGATTGCTGAACTGCGAAATGAGATCTATCGACGCTCACAAGGTAATCTCTCAATCAACGAGTATTTTACTAAAAGCAATGGTTTATGGATGCAAATGAATGCTGTGAGGCCAATTCCTGCTTGTGAATGTGTTCCTAAGTGTACCTGCTCCCTAGTAAGCAAAATCCAAAAGGAAAAGGAAGAGGATCAAATCATTAGGTTTTTGGAAGGCTTAAGTGAAGAGTATGAGAGTATTAAATCTGCAATTCTTGTTATGGAACATATTCCTGCCATTGAGAAAGTGTTGTGTATGGATTTAAAAATGGAAAGGAAAATTAAAAACTCTTTCAATCAAAGGAACAATGATACAATTCAAGCAAATGTTCTACAAAACAATCAAGATCAGTATGAAGAAAAACAGCCTCTAGTGACCGTCTCAGCCCTAAACAGTAAGAAAAGAATACAATAATGGCAGTGGAAATGCGAATGGATCAGGAAAGAGTATGCCTAAGTGTACTTTCTGTGGGAGACTTGGTCACACCATTAACAAATGCTACAAGAAACATGGTTTTCCCCCTGGCTGGATCCCAGGATATAAGTCTAAAACTAGACAAACTCAGGACTCACAACAAGCTCCTAATTCCCTTGTGAATCAGGTTGGTGATGTAGGTCTCACATCTGAACAATTTCAGAAATTGCTGTCTCTATTACAGAATTAGAACCTGGGGAATCAAGCATCAACTAGTGCAGCTGTGACTGTTAGTAAAAATGGTCTTAAGCCAGATTTCAAAAACTCTACTGAAGGCAGGTTCATCTCTAATCTCCATATTAACAATGCCTTATTTTCATCAAGTGTATGGATTCTTGATTCTGGTGCCACAGATCACATTACATGTTCTTTGGATTTTTTTGAGACATGCCATGTCATTCATGAAGTTTCTGTTAAGTTGCCTAATGGGGTAATGATGAGTGTCTCACACATAGGACAAGTCAGGCTAGACATGAACATATTGTTGCAAAATGTTTTGTACACACAATCCTTCAATTTGAACATTATATCTGCAACAAAATTGATAAGGTGACTCTTGTAAACTTCAGGGACCTCTTGGGATAGTGGATGGTTTTGCTAAAGAAAGAAATGGGTTATATCTGATAAACAACCCTCCTGTCAAGAAGAAGACTGGTAGTTCAGATGAAGTTTCTAGATCATGTAACAGTTTCTCTTTATAGCTGTGGCATGACAGATTAGGCCATTTTCCTGTAAATAAGATACAATTGTTAAAAGGAATAAAACTTGCATCTTCTCTGAAATGTCCTAATTTTGTTTGTGATGTTTGTCACTTTGCAAGACACAAGAAATCAAGATTTCCTGTCACTGTTAATAGAGCTCAAGCATGTTTTGATTTATTGCATATGGATGTTTGGGGCCCCTTTACTGTTGCATCCCTCAAAGGGAAACATTTCTTCTTGACTATGGTAGATGATCATAGCAGGTTTACCTGGTCACATCTAATGAGGCACAAATCAGAAGTGAAGCCTATTTTCCAGAATTTTTATAATATGGTTTGCACTCAATTCCTAGCCAAGATCAAGGTTGTTAGAACAAATAATGGTGGTGAATTTATGATGAATGATTTTTTTGGTGAGAAGGGAATTCTACATCACAAATCTTGTGCATACACGCCCCAACAGAATGGGGTGGCAGAGAGGAAACATCAGCATATTTTGAACATGGCAAGGGCTCTAAAATTTCAATCTGGACTGCCTCACAAATTCTGGGGTCATTGTGTTCTACACTCTTCTTACCTGCTCACCAGGCTACCTACTGATGTTCTAGATGGATCCACTCCCTACCAAGTTTTATTTGGCCCAGACATAGACTATGGTCAGCTCAGACCTTTTCTTTGTTTATGCTTTGCTGCCATAATTGCACAAGGCAGAAACAAAATGGAATCAAGAGCTAAGAAATGTGTTTTTTCTGAGATTTGCTGCCAATGTAAAGTGCTATTTACCGTATGATATTGCTAACAAAGTTACCTTTATCTCTATGGAATTTAGGTTCTATGAGCAGACCTATCCCTTTAAACAAGGCAATCTACAGAATACTACATCAGAATTATTCAATCCCACTTTACCTCTTATTTCCATCTCAGTTGAAGTTGATGCTACTGCCTTGGATTCAACACAAGTCATTCCTACAGACACTTCCCCAAGTAGAGGAATTCATGATGTTAATACTAGTCCTGGTGACACAGCCTATGATGCACCTCCACTAATTCCTCATGACTTATCACTGGATATTCATATAGAACTCCCACAGCTTGGTTCTGATTCACCAGAACAGAATACTGAACAGATGGAGCCTCCACCTACTGATGACATTGATCCTCCACAGCCAAGAAGGTCAGCTAGGATAAAAACCATCCCTTCCAGATTCCAGGATTACCATTGTCAGTCTGCTATTAGAACTTCACCTCATCCATTGAGCAAGTTTATTTCCTATGACAATTTGCCTTCCAGTCTGAGGATCTGTGCCTCTTGTAACACCCCCTAAAAACAAGCTATTTAAAAGCCTTAAACATGCAGATAACTGAACTAAACCACAAACATAGCGGAAGACTGAAAGGTAACTAGATAAACTTAAATCCAAAACATGGGGTGTTATGCCACGTTCACCAAAAAGGATGAACGCTACGGCAACATCTGCAATGTTTACATCTAATCCATAGTCTCAAAGCGCTACATCTAAACTGGCACACAGGCCACAAAACAAAGAGGGAGAAGCTATACTACCAAGCACTAGACCTCGCACACGTCTAGACATCACCTGAAAGAACACAATAAAACATGGGACGACGCCCGGTCAACGAATAATGCTGGTAACCCACCAATACATGTGAAATAACATACATAGATAAGATATAAGTTGTAAAGCCATTTTCGAAACTGAATACATAAGTATATAAGTTCAAAACCAAGAGCAATAGTCAACACAAGACTCAACACTCTCAACAAGGATACGGGAACACATCCCAAAACCATAAAGGATAACCACAACACAAAGGATAAAGACAAGACCAATGGCAACACATGCCTTTGTGACTACACACATCACAAGAAGAGAACTCACAACCATGGCTACACAAGCCCTCGTGACATCACTCATGACGAGTTGATATGCCTTCCTTATGCCCAGTTCCAACCTTATGGCTACCCTCAACCTTATATCTAGTTACAACCTTTACCTCTAGGACCCCTGTACACCAAGTCCAACCTTATTCCCCCGGGAACTGTCATTCCCCCTCCAACAGTCCCTCCAACAAAACCACCGATTTCATAGTACACGAGGGTACCGATCACACATGGCAACACATGCCCTGGATAACACATGTTATCCCAGAAATAAACACGTGAACCTTACACAAAGGCCACAAACTCCATAATCGCGTCACGGCCACCACGAGGACCGCTGCAATACCTTGGTGACTAGTGTCCCATACCACTAATCGTGCAATCCAGGTAAAGCCACACACACATCACATCACAACAGGAATCAATCAACAGATCACAATGAAGATATGAAACCATACTCAATCAAGGAATGGATCACAGTCCAAAAACAACAACAATGAATAACACAAGTTATCATCAACCAATCGGAAGGTACAAACAACACACATGCTAGCATTTAACACCGAACTAGCATGCTCATCAAATGGGTAAACCAAAGGTAGTTCCGAAGAACACACAAGACTCATCACGGTTCAACAAAACACAATGTTGAACACTTAGCACGATTCAAGACACCAAAACCTACATGGATACCTACCATATAGTTCTAGACATACAAAACATCAAGAAGACACTCAAATAGTTCCACAAAAGAACAATAGGAAGTCAAAAGACCAAATACTGAGTCAAAAGAATCACGGGGAATAAATCGCCCAACAACCAACATAGTGTACCCGCGGGTGGGACCACGGGTAGGCGTCTACCCGCGGCTCCGCCCGCAGGTACAGGCTGCCCGACCAATGTACCCCGCGGGTGGGCGGCAGGTTGGACGCCTACCCGCCGTTCCGCCCGCGGGTACATCCCTGTACCACAATACAACACTTCACGGATTTTCATCTCCAAACTCAAATTCAAGTCCAAAACATGCCAAATCTCACCAAATACAACAAAATGACTTGAATAAAAGGAAGTGCCAAGCAATGGCACAAATGAACCCTAAACACAAGCTCTAGATATGCGTTTTCACAAGACAATGCATAAACACTCACATTTCATAGCAAAAACACATGTAGAATCCAAGAAATCACATATAGGTAAGCAAAATAGGTTTTGTAGAGCATGGGCTACCTCTTGTAGACTAAAGACTTCACTTTACACCTCAACAAGCTCCTCACAAGGCTCACCATCCAAACCCACTTCAAGAACATACCAAAAGATCATAAAGATCCTATCTTTAAGAAAAGCCACCTTAGATAAAACCAAAAACACAAGATGAACTTAGATCTTACCCTCCTAGATGCCCAAATATAAGAAAGGTTGAATCTTGGAAGCAACTCTTGAAGTTTTGGCAAGGTTCCAACTTCGCTTGGAAGAAAAGCTATTCACCTTTTTAGAGAGAAGGTGGAGCTAGATTTTTAGAAAAGTGTAAGGAGAGAATGAAGGTGGTCTACTAGGTTAGGTTACAATACCAACAACAAGTGAAAGGTCAAGAATACCCTTACTAACATAAGCAAGTGTAAGGAACAAGGGAACTCCTTACAAAGCTCAATGTACAACTTTGACTTTAGGGTTGACTAGTCAATTACTAGTCCCCAACTATTAAATTTCAGGAATTTAAGAGATTAAATTACAAATTGAAATAGGATTAATTACTCAATTAACCCCTTAGTTGAATTTGGATTTCGGGGTGTCACGCCTCTTCTATCACTGAAGTACATGAGCCCCAAACTTATAATGAGGAAGTGAAACATGAGCAATGGAGAAATGCAATGCAGAATGAGATACAGGCACTGATCCAGAATGACACTTGGATTTTAACAGATTTGTCACCTGGAAAAACCACAATTGGATGTAGATGGGTGTACAAGGTCAAATACAAGTCAGATGGTTCCATTGAAAGATACAAAGCTAGGTTGGTTGAGGATATACTCAGCAGCTTGGAGTTGTTTACATTGAGACTTTTTCTCCTGTGGCTAGGATGACAACAATTAAAACCTTTCTTACTGTTGTTGTTGCTAAAGGTTGGGACATTCAACAACTTGACATTAATAATGCTTTCTTACATGGTGATTTGCAAGAAGAAGTATATATGGTTTTACCTCCAGGTTTTCAAAGTGATAATCCTAATCAAGTGTGCAGATTGGTGAGATCCCTGTATGGTTTGACGCAAGCTAGTAGGCAGTGGAATGCCAAGCTAACTAGAGCTTTGCTAACAATGGTTTCCAACAGTCATCTGCAGATCCATCACTGTTTAGAAAGTGTCTTAATGATTCCTTTATTGCATTATTGGTATATGTTGATGACATTTTAGTTGCAGGCAACAATCCAGTCCAGATTAATCAATTGAAGCAGTTTCTGGACAGATCTTTCAAGATCAAAGATCTTGGCCAATTGAATTTTTTTCTTGGCATTAAGGCTTTTAGAAATTCCAAGGGGCTTAACATTTGTCAGAGAAAATATACTCTTGAGATCTTAGAAGAGAATGGATTCCTGGAATCCAAGCCTGCAAATACTTCTTTCACTACAGGTCTAAGGCTCACTAATTTGGAAGGAGATCTACTTGATAACCCTGAAATCTATAGAAGATTGGTTGGAAAATTGCTATATTTAACCAACACTAGACTTGATATTTCCTATGTTGTGCAACAATTGAGCCAATTTGTTGATAAGCCAAGACATACTCACTTAACAGCAGCTCATAGAGTGCTGAGATACTTGAAAGGATCTCCTGGAAAGGGCCTATTTTATTCATCAAATTCTGATATCAAAGTGCAAGGCTTTTCTGATTTTGATTGGGCAACATGTGCAGAAAGTAGAAAGTCCATAACTGGCTATTGCATTTACATTGGAAAGTTTCTAGTCTCATGGAGAACCAAGAAACAAGCCACCATTTCCAGGTCATCCTCTGAGGCTGAATATAGAGCTTTAGCATCAACTGTTTGTGAGATCCAATGGTTGATATATTTGTTGGCAGATTTGAAGATACACATTGACAACCCTGTGGCCTTGTTTTGTGATAATAGATCTGCCATTGCTATAGGGGAAAACTTTCTGTTCCATGAGAGAACCAAACATATAGAAATCAATTGCATGTAGTAAGACAAAAGATTCATGAAGGGGTTATCAAGCTACTGGCAATATCTTCACACAATCAGAATGCTGACGGTTTCACTAAGGCTTTGCGTAAGCCATCTTTTGAATTTTTCAACTCTAAGCTAGGCCTTCAAGATCTTCATGCTCCAGCTTAAGGGGGGGTGATGAAGTATATAGTGCAATGGTGCAGTGCAGCAACAGAATGGAGACAAGAAGACGTCTTTGGTAGACGCCTTTGGTAGACGCGTTTGCTAGACGTCTTTGGTAGACGCCTTTGGTAGACGCCTTTGGTAGACGTCTTTGGTAGACGCCTTCACCTTTGGCAGTAGACACTTTTGGCAGTTATAACTGCTTCTTTCTTATCTCTATATATAAGCTCATGATGAGCTTCCTTTTCAATGTTAATCAATTCCCTTTCTTCTCTGCTTAGACTCTAGTATACTTTGCTCAACAATATAGTTGATTCTCATGCATGACCTGAGATAATTCATCAGTTTTCTTATAGTAAAGGGCATCGATAACTACCTTGGAGTTATTTAAAAGCCATTTGAGGGTTAAGCTTGGCCTTTGTTGATCGAGCAACTTCTTCAGTTCACAGATTTTTTTTAGCACACTCATTATGGATTCAATTTTGCACTGATATAGCGTGTTTGATGCACTTAATGAATTTTAGAGGAAAAATAATCGTATTTCATAGGCAAAGGAATATGACATAATATATCTTGTGTGTGATTGTGGGTTAATAAGAAAGTATCTAATTAAAAAAATAGCGCATTACTGGGTGATAGAGAACGATATTTGTTGAGTTTTCTAGCTTTCTAAAAATTAATAGAACGAGACGAAATTTATAAATTTAAAAGAATCAATAGATAAATAGTATAATTGTTCTTATATTTTTTTTTTCAAAATACATACATTTATGTTTTACTCACCACCTACCTACCCTCAAAACCATCATCATTTTATTAATAGATTTCCCATTATATTTATTACTTAAACAATTATTTGACATGATCTCTTAGCTCATAGATAATTTAAATGCAATTAAGAATCCACGATCATGTGATCTCACTCTGATATTGATGTATTGAATTCAGATTGACTAAGTTTTTTTACAAAAGTGAATTTAAAAAAAAAAAAAGCTAAAGCTAAAAATGATTTGGGCATTTGCAAGATTGCATAAATTGTAATCTTGCAAATTTCTTTTCAATGGCTCCGTTACTCTATCTTTTATAAATAAAAAATTCATAAATGTCTAATGTGACAACAACTTCAATTTTGTTGTTGTTTTTTATTTTTATTTATTTTATTTTATTTTTATAAATAATATATAACATGAAAGAAGATCGACGTAGATATGAATGTAGATTGGAATTATATGAATGCAAGAAATAGTATATTGGAAATGTAGTCATTTAATTGCTTTTTTTTTTTTTTTTGTGGTGCCATTTAAGCTGTTTCAATGAAGTTTTATTTATTTATTTTTTAAATAATTATTTAAAAGTTCAATTTCACTATTTGGCCACAATCAAGGGTTGATTTGACCCTTATCTCTTGAATATTGTAATTTTTGTTTTCGTGTTAAATATTGCGACTAGGTAATATTTCAGTATGATTTTGTTTGAGTGACTGACTTATCACTGTCTTAGACTAGTTAATAGATCAGTGTAAGAACTTGGTGCGAAAATTAAACCAAACAAAAGTAAAAGACACAAAATATTGTTTGTAGCCATGTTCACTAGTACAAAAAAACATTAATAAAATCGAATAATTCGCGTCCAAAGTTTGAAGTTTGGATGCCTATTTAGTTAGAATTGCATTTATTTATTTCATTTTTTGATGGTGACAATTATTTTTTGAAAATTGATCCAACATATGATCCCTTTAATAATACATATCATCATGACATGGAGGGGCAATGGTATAATATGTTCAGCTGTGGACATTCTTCCAACAGAGTTTGCAAAGGAGGTGAAGTGACATGATCTTGTAGCATTAACTGATCTTTTTATTTCCATAACCAAGAATACGAAGTACTGCTTCATTTCCCATATCTTTTGCATTCTTTTATGTAGGCTTCAATATATTGCCCTTCCAATCTTTTCATGCTCAAATTGTAGTTCATTCTTTTCATGACTTGGTTAATTATATCATACTGTGTATTTGGTTTCTATTGTCATTATATCAAATTTCTAACTTGAGAATTTGAGTTTTGAATAAATGCATGCCGGCAGCACTTGTAAATCATAACCTGTAAGATTGTTACTTTTGTTTGACATTGTCAATGGAAAACCATAAATATTCTGGTTCAGAAGTGGATCTTAAGATTTTTCCATGTTTAGATTATCTCTTTAAATTTAAATATATTATGCACCTATAAGTTCAATGCCGCAAAAGATGACAATTTATTATTTATCATATTATGTATTAGTGCTAATTTCAGTTTTTTTTTTTTATCTTAAATATCAAAAAAAGATATATATATATATATATATATATATATATATATACATATATATATATATATATATATATATATATAATACGCATACAAAGTTCATGAACTTTGTACGCGTATAGTATTTTTTTTTTAAACACAAACACTATACGCGTCCAAAGTTCTTCAACTTTGGACGCGAATTATCATTTTTCGCGTCCAAAGTTACTTTGGACGGTAATTGTATATACAATTAGCGTCTCCTACATCCGCTTCCAAGCAACTTTGGACGCCTTTTAGCCTTAACTTTGGACGCGAATGACTGTTTTTGTACTAGTGAACCTTCACATTCATAACACTGGATTCCATTGCTTGAACTCTTACCATTACTCAATGAAGAGTTTTTAGAGTGTCTAGTGCGAGAAGATTGACTTTGTCCGCGACGTTTGAATCCCTTCATAAACTTCTTGAAATTCTCAGTCAACAAGACTCGAGATTCATCATCTATGTCCACATCGTCAGAATCTTGATCAGCATCTGAGATGAATGCCACAGATTTGCCTTCTCTGACTGAACTAGGGTTGTCATCAGACATCACTTGAAGTTCGTAAGTGCGTAGACTACCCATTAGTTCACTAACACTCTTCCTCTCCCCGCCTATTGATTATCTTGAATTGTTGTAACCTTCATACGAAACCTCTTGGGCAGTGAGCGAAGAACTTTCTTGACCACCCTTTCTTTAGAGAATGGTTCACCAAGAACGGATGCCCTATTCATCAAATCATGTACCTGACTATGGAAATCTGAGATATTCACGTCTTCATTCATCTTCAGGGCATCGAATTCTGAAAGAACCATTTGTAATTTTGATTGCTTTACATCATCGATTCCTTCGTATCGAGTTTGCAAGATCTCCCACGCCTTCTTGGATTCTTTCACACCAGTGACTAGGGTGAATACAGACTCATATAATTATCCCACAATTGAATTTAACGCCTTGCTATTGTAATCTGAGAGAGTTAATTCATCATTTGACCATTCCTCTTCTGGTTTACGGACTGTCGTACCCTTTGGTCTGTCTTTTGTAGGAGGTGTCCAAGCAGTAATAACAGAACGCCACACCCTAGCTCCTTGGGTTTGAAGATAGATTTCCATTCTGGCTTTCCAGAATGAGTACCATCCAACAGAGGTGGCCTATCCATCTGTCACAAATGACTCACACAGCAATTTGTCCGCCAGAAATGTAAAAACACACGAAAGTACAAAAATATAGTTCCCTTTCGGATCAAGCTGGTCATTATATAGATTTAAAAGCTCCGATACCAATTGTAGATTTTGTTTTCATGTTAAACATTGCGACTAAACAATATTTCAGTATGATTTTGTTTGAGTAACTGACTTAGCACTGTCTTAGACTAGTTAATAGATCAGTGAAAGAACTTGGTGTGGAAATTCAACCAAACAGAAGTAAAAGACACAAAATATTGTTTACACAGTTTGATACAACAGTATCTACGTCTGGGGAGACCACCATCAGTGAGTCCAATCCACTATCTCAATAGCAAATCAAACAGACGGTAAGAGAAAACCTTCTCACCCATTGTGTGTTACACACCACAAGGTAATGCCCAATCTTTTGAAAGCTACAGAGGATATCCGTGCTTCAGCGTCCAAAATCCCTTTGGAGAACCGTGCTATCGCTGTCCGTCTCGCTGATCCACTCACCACTGCACCACAGTTGTAAGGAATACGATCCATTGATTTAAGATTTGTAGAACTTCTTCCCAAGAGTCTTATTAAACACAGATCATCAATGGTGTCTTGAGAAGATAAATACGGTTCACTGATTTACGATGTTTATTAGTCGTTTTGAACCATTGTCGGTCATGAGCAAAGACAAAGGAAGTGCTAGGATAAATTTGGAGTCAAGTGGACCAAAAGACACAAATGTAGCTAGTTCAATGCGTCTAAAAATTCCAGAAGCCAAGTTCATGACGCATACAGGGGTCTCGACGCGTCGAGCGATCGTTCCAGCCTTCAGAAAAACGACGTCAATCTTTGACGTGTCGAGCGAGCCGCTCGACGCTTCGAAATATTCCAGAACGCATCCAAGAATTTGAAGACCCGGGCTCGACGCGTCGAGTCCGACAGGTTTGCTAGGCTGATTCGTAAGCCCAAGACGCGGTTTTGGCCTGTTTTCGCACAGAATTCTCCTATTTCCTCCAGGATTGGTTCTAACTATAAAATCCCACCTTCTCCATCCCTAATATTAAAGCAGAGCTCTTTGGAGACAAGAAAGGGCGAAATCAAGAGCCACAAGTTGTCTTGGGAAGCAAGACGAAAGATAGGGAGATTTGGGAAAATCACCAAGTGCATTCTCGTACTCTTTTATATAAATTGTAATTTCTTTATTGTACTTTTCTATGTATAATTTATCCATGCATGGTTAAATTCTATTAGAGATTCTTTGGTAAAAGTGTTTATGAACCTATGTGCCTTTGCTCTCAGATTCATTAATATATTATTATTTGGGTTTTAAACTTGTGTTGCAATTGAGTTTATTATTATTGTTGTTGCTAGTAGTTTAGGGCCCGGATTACTTGTTTCATTGCTTCTTTTTTTTTTTAATTTTTTATGTCATAACAGGAGTTAGGCATAATTGAGAGTACACACAATTGCACTTGACTTTTGCACCTTGGGGGATGACATAAATGTTAGGGAGTTTAATTCTTGATTATTGCACATCGGGAAATGATAATAGTTAGGTATTAATTAATAATGCTTGCTCTTATTATTATTTGGTGTTTATACCACGAGAGTGAATATTCACTAGGGTTAGAGCATACGGGAGTAACTTTATACTATATTTGCATTCTCACACTATTTTAAACCCATATTTAATATTGCACTTAAGATTGACACTAGGAGATTAAACACTTAAGTCCCACGGATCTCATTCTCTCTCTATTGTTTTCAAAACCCCGATATTTGTGCATTATTTATTTATTGCAAATCGTCCATCATAATCATTAGGATTAGCTTCATAATAATTGGTTAGTAGCTAGTGCTTAATCCCCCACTTCCCTGTGGGTCGATTACTCGATATTTCGGGTATTATTTGTTTGAAAATATACTACAATTCAATTAACAAACTCGATCTTCTTTTTCTCTTAATATGATTTTTCTTTTGTCTAGATATTAAAGATCTTTTTTTGGGATGTCAATTTTGCCCCTAAAATATAAAATTCGGCAACATTGCACCGTCAATTTGGCCGAAAGGACTAAAACTGATAAAAATAATAAATTTAGGCATTAAAATTGAAAAAAATTAAAATTGTGCACCAAAAGTGATAAGACCTTAAAAGTCAGTGGACCAAAAATGAAATTAATTCGATAGTTAATATGAGTGTTTGATTAATCAATTTTTTGTAATAGCTTATTGCTCCAAAATGATAAAATTCAAAGCTTTTTCGATCAACATTTGGAGAAAAATAAATTATATCTTTAAAGGTCATTTTACATGTAATCAGCTATCAACTAACAGCTAATTTACCAAACATCTTTCTACAACAAGCTAATTTATAAAATCTAATCAGATGGTTCATATTACTTAATTAGAAGGAAATAACAAAATAATGTTTAGTGTGCTAAAAATGAATATTAATGATGCATGAGGTGTAAGACTTTCCCGTATAATATATATTATATATTATGGGTCTTACTTATGTGGTGCAAGTGGACTAGGCCCATTAAGTAATTGGTTGGGTCGGACCTTTAGGTTTAAGTCTTATATCCACCAATGTGCCTATATAAAGTTTGTATTGATGGGATACAAAATACATGAATATTATATGGTACTCATACAGCTCAGAAAATATCAGTACACCATCTAGGGTTCTGAGTCAAGTATGAGACAAAACGGCTAACCCTATTCTGCAGATCTACCGTTCAAGAGGCAACAAAACATGATATCAACCCTGGCTGGAGATCTACAATGCTTCCGCTTCCGCTATTACGAGTTAAGTTTCTCGTAGGTTATGCTCTTTATAGTTAGATCATGTTTAGATCTCACATTTAGTATCAGAGCCTTTATCAATCTCTGCCTGATTGATTGTTTTGTCTAAAACAATATTAATTTTTTCATATACATTAAGATTTTATATATGATTTTTTGGACTATTGAAAATTCCTTTTTCGGCATTATTAAACATGATTTTAACATTTGGATTGCTGAATATATATTTTTTGGCATTAAGTGTGGAATTTGTATGTCGTTAAAAAAAAAAAAAAAGGAGGCTTATTGTCTTCATTCGCACTAATTTATTTGCTGTTGACGACGAGGTCCGCCGGAGTGGTAAGCTGTGACGTAGAGGTTACATCAGGCATGGTTGCCACCGTGTCCTCTGTTTCTGGAAATAATGGTGGCAGAGATAGACGGCGCGGGGAGATGTAAAGTGCGACCTCGGTCGTCTTTGTATCGCGCAGGGGATTCACTACTGTAAATTTCACTTGTGTTTCCGGTCGGGCGGCGGAGAAGTGGATAGAGGAGAACAGATGCATAAGGCATTGACGTTAGCTGTTCTCACCGCTGCGCTGCTGTTCGATCTAAGGCAAGACAGCATGAGGCTGTTCGTCGGATTTGGGTGCCGGTTACGGTATCCATTTTTACGGCGAGCTCTAGGAGTCGACGGAGCGACGACTTGGAGTTGCCGGCGGCAGGTGACAGGCGTTTGGTGTTGCAGTGACTATATGAAAGGCTATGGGGTAAGAGTATATGAAAGGCTAAGGAATCTTTTCAGAAATACGCATGAAGGACGGTGATGACCTAACTTAATGCATTTCCTTAATTATTTGCCTTTTATTCAACATGCAATTTGCCTCTAATTTACCATATATCTTATTTGCCCTTATTTAATTTATTATAAATATTAATTTTGGTATGGTAATTATATTAGGTTTAATATTGCCATATTAATATTTACCTTAATTAATATTCTAAATTATTAAGTAATTGCTTGTTTTGAAATAATAATAATGCCCTTTAGTTGCTCTTAATTTTGGCATTAAATTCATAATTAAATTATTATTCAATTTTGAACAAATATTAAGTTTTAAATTTGTTATTTGAATTTTAATTAATATTGAGATGTATTAATTAAATTGTCTGAAGTATTGCAATTTATTTAGAATTTATGGGTTAATATATATTAATATGTAAAAATCCATGCATGCTATGTATATTCATAAATTATTTTATTATAATTGTATATTCATAAAAGCATGCATTAAAGTTGGATTAACATATTATTAACTCATAGTCTAAATATTAAATATCATTCAACCTTGGATCCTTAGGTCAATTTTAGAAATTATGACCTACTAAGGTAGCTTGTTTGGGTTCCCATTTAATTTGGGTATACTTTAGTCCTATCTTTTACATTGGATTTTAAAACCTATTTTGAACAAGTTATTTGGGACCTATCTTGGGTCATTAAGTTTGGATCCCACCATTATTAATTGATATTTTAATAATAATTATAGCTATTTTATTTTGACTTGTAACATGTTTATTATGGTAATAATATTGATTATTATGCATAATATGTTCACTAAGTCTTAATTATTACTAACTACCATATTATGTTAATGGTATTCTAGGTTGGTAATAATATTAATTATTAAGTTTGGATATATTTCAGTATTAGACCATTTTATTTTCATGTCACAGCTCACTTGGACCATTGAGTTTATGGGTCTTTTGAGTGATTAAGTGCTATAATTATTATCTTGGATCTATTTATGAGCCATTAAGAATTTAAGGATTATAATTGTTATTTTGGCCATTAAGAATTGCAACTATTGTTTAAGTTGATTATATATTTTTTAATCTATCAATAGTTTTTAGGGCCTTAATAATAATATTAATTCCTTTAATGATATAGTAAGGAATATAGTTGGTATATTGCCTTTACATGGTAATTTGATTATTACCATAACTTCAGTGTCCCTAAAAGAAGTTATAGTCTTGATTAATTATTATGTGGTAATATGAGATTGGCATTTAGTATCCCCTTAATTATAGTTTTGCCATTTGTTAAGTTAAATTTGGCATTATTAATTACTATTATTAAGTTTAGGGGCTAATCTCGTTTATTACATTTTGATAATAATTATTATTTCTACGTAATCTATTATGTTTGGAAAGATTACCTATTTGGTGGTTATTGTTACGTGACGTTGCATTGAGGTTACTGACGATGAAGATGGGAGAACTATAGCACTGTGGGAGATGCAGTTTGCATCATTAAGGTTAGTCATTAAATTCTATTATTATTTATTTTTTGTAATTAGTGCTATAGTTATAGTTTGACTGCTATAATTTTGAAATTGCCACATTTTATTTCTTTAAGAAAAATGGAAACATTAAAGAAGGTATATTACCATACTTTGGTTGTTATTACCAAATATTAATGGTGATTATAAGGTTATTTATTACCATTAATATTTTAATGATAACATTATTATTATGGTTTATTTATGAATCCTAAATTGTTTCCAATTATGTTTATGTGGCAATGCTTCAGATAAGAAATTTTTTTAGGCAACTGACTATTGCCATTATTGTACATTTATTCTATAATTCATTTAGTCTTTGAATTATGATTAATGTTATTGCCCATATTTGGTTATGTATGATTCATACTCTTTTAATAGTCGTTTTATGCATTTGATCATATTAAGTGCATAATATTAAGTTTAATTATGCAATTAAGTTTTGTGAGATTTTGATTTACAAATGACAACATATCATTTTTGTTTGATATTGTTAGAATTTCTAAATTCAGTTATTTCTCATAAATTTGATCTTTATGCGTTAAACATTTTGTCATGGGCTTATAGTTTAAAATTTCAAAGTTTTTTTTGAAATCTTATATTGTAAATTGCTTTTAATTTATGCAATTTGTTTGGAATATATGAGTTTAATGTTTAATTTTATGCATATTTGTCCTAAGCATAATATTCTGTTTTAAATTATGCAAAATTTTTTTATTATGCCTTTAGCAATGCATAAATTTAGGATGGAATTATATTAGTTCCTATTTAAGTTGGACTAATGCATAAACTTTAATTGCGGTAGTGCCTGAATTTAAGCACGTTTAGTCCGTTAACTTAATTCATCAATTTAAAGCCTTAATCGTAGGTGAATCTACAATCTTTAGATCTTCCAAACGATTTTACTTCAAACATGAGAACACATAACTTAGGGAAGTTACTTGGGGAGGAATACTAGTTCTATGGCCCTGGCTTAAAAGCCTTGTTGCTACTAGTCCCCTTGCGACGCTACTCTGTCTAAGGAGTTGGTATTTAACTGAGCTTCGTCTCGACCAACTTTCATGGGAGTATACCTAACAATTGTCTATCATGTGTTGGTTTAATTTGTTTGTTAGGCTTTAAATTCCCCTTTTGCCAAGTGATTACAATTTTAGATTAATTAAAGAGCAGCCACATGCAGCATCTTTAATTTACTAAAAAAATTGACTATGGCTTAAATTACATAAAGATTGGCAATGATAATTGTCTAGTGATCTTATAATTTTAATGAGTTGGGGAGTAGCCACAACATCCTTAATTAGTTAAAATTATATATTAAGTAGTTTATCTTGATCACATACAGTTTTGGACATATCATTTGTGATTAATTGTATGTAATATGATGGAATTTAGCCCACAGGCAATTTCGTTTTATTTGTATAGTTAATCAGGATGAAATACTAGACTACGGTCATAATTTAGCCCACAGGCAATTATGTATCGGAATGTAGTTTAGTAGTTTTATCAGTGATGATAGAAATAAATCAATTTTATTTACTTTATGATTATTTGTAAATAATTCCCATCTCTATCATAAAGTTTAATTTTATGATGTAAATTTTTAAATCATATTTCTTAATTTACCCACAGGGATTAAGGAAATGAACATGATTCCTTAAGTATTTATCATAATAGTTGTAATTAATCTTATTGAGTAAAACTTTAGCCTACAGGCAAGTTTTATGTCGCTTGATTCTTCAACTTATTTGATAATGTTTCATCATAAAATTTCAATTGGATCTAATTGAGTAAAACTTTAGCCCACAGGCAAGTTTTATGTCACTAGATTCTTGTGTCCATTTAGCAATTGAGATAAAATATTATCATAAGGGTTTTAGTTGGATTTAATAGAATTAAAACTTTAGCCCACAGGCAAGTTTTATGTCAATAAATCCTTTAACCCATTAGGTAATAATTTTATCACAATTTCTTAGAATTTATAAATTTAGTTCAATTATAATTCTAAGTTTCATGGTTTGCATTGGCAAAACATGTATTCAGTTCCCAAAATTTAGCCACCTTTATTAATTGCTTCACGAACTTACTTGGTTATTTGGATCAACTATAGTAAGTTATGTGATGTGATATACCTCTTTTGGATTCCAAGACTAAAATGTACCTTTTGAGCCAAATTCTAACTTGGTTTTGGAAGGCGTGTTTTATTATTTTAGTATGTCCAACTAATGGTGGGAAATTAATATCTTCATTATTTAGTTGGACTTTAATTGGAACCAAAAATTGATTATTTAGTATGTCCAACTAATGGTGGGGAATTATGTCTTCATTTGTTAGTTGGTCAAATCAATTACGAGTACGTATATCATTAATTTTGCTAAATAATATCTTAATCAGTGGGAGTGATCATTTAGAAAAAGATCATTAAGATACTCCATTAAAGATTTTGGATTTAATTCGCTTCATACATCCCATATTGGATTGTATGTCAAACAATAAGTCCAAAAGATTCCACAAGTATTAATATTGTATTTGTTCATATAAATTCATATTGGTTTAGCAACATATTTATGAAAAATGTTGTAACAATATTGAGGAGTTTATTAGAACAAAACATATAACTTGTGGTGCACTGTTAAGTAATAAATTCCTCAGCATTTAATAGTCTTTAGTTTCTTCAAAATTGATCCTGGTCCATTTTGGTTTGTAAGGCTTAAGACAATTTTGAGAAACATAAAAGTAAGACTCATAATGTTCAGTTCATTTTGAGGTGGACCTTAAGATTATTTGGGAAGTTATGGTGTATGTTTAAGATTCCAAATTTATGTACTTAGAGTTTTGGTTTATTGTCTAAGTTATTGGAATGCTTCTGTGACTTGACTATCTTTTGGCTATTTTTATGAGTGGGAGTGACAGACATGTCAACTCCAAGCTATTAGTCGTTAGAGGTAGTACTTATGTTAACTTATAAAGAAGTTATGGAATATATAGTTAGCATTATGCTAATTAAGAGATCTCTACTTAAGGCATGCTTTTAAGGATATTAGAGATCATACAGTGTACTCTTTTGTACAATTTGGATGGTTTTCTCTCTTAAGTTGCGCATATATATTTTATTTTGAGAAACATCCCTTAAGGTACCAAGAATAAACATTGGCTTTGTTCATAAAGGATTCAAGTTGGGGAATCAAATATGCATGTGATCATAGGAGATATTACTCACTTATTCAGTAGAGGACATATTACTATGATTCGTGTGTTTTGTTCTTTAATGCGAATTGTGCAATTACTTGCACCAAGTGGGAGACTGTAAGACTTTCCCGTATAATATATATTATATATTATGGGTCTTACTTATGTGCTGCAAGTGGACTAGGCCAATTAAGTAATTGGTTGGGTTGGACCTTTAGGTTTAAGTCTTATATCCACCAATGTGCCTATATAAAGCTTGTATTGATGGGATACAAGATACATGAATATTATATGGTACTCATACTACTGAGAAAATACCAGTACACCATCTAGGGTTCTGAGTCAAGTATGAGACAAAACGGCTAACCCTATTCTGCAGATCTACCATTCAAGAGGCAACACAACATGATATCAACCATGGCTGGAGATCTACAATGCTTCCGCTTCCGCTGTTACGAGTTAAGTTTCTCGTAGGTTATGCTCTGTATAGTTAGATCATGTTTAGATCTCACATGAGGTTCTCAGTCTAAGAATCTAGCATGGATAGATTTGAATACGCAATCAACCACTCTATTTCAACCCACAAACTGATACATGAACATGCTATCCTTCGTCACTCTGAAAAGACTTTAAACTAAGCCAGTAATCTCACATTATATAACGTCTGTGGCATACAAAATATGGCCTTTATAGCTGCGTGCAGTGATTGGTAATATATTTTGCAGTTTCTGGACTTGCAATAATGTAATGCTAAGACTTTCAGGAAACTATTTCCATATTTATAAGTTCTCTAGGTTCAAGAAAGACCAACCAAGGTTATCATCCAGGGGAACTGAAACATTTGAGGGTTAAGCTTGGCCTTTGGTTCCCAAACAACTTCTTAAGTTCAAAGAATTTCTTACTACACTCAACAGGGAGTCAGATTTTCCTACCATAATCTCTTCAACTTGATCGCCTGCCTTTGGAATTTTTGCAGGCATGGCATGTTGGTTACTCTTTTTACTCATTTTTTGATTTCTATTATTTCTCATTACACCTTCAAGTTCATGAGAGATGTTTCTTTTATATAATTTGTTAACATATATATGGGCCACATAATTTGTTCAATTTAGCCCTCAAATAGCACGTATGATGCACAAAATAGATATAGAGAAAGGAAATACAACAAATATAATAGATATTGTGTGTGACTGTGGGTTAATAAAAAATTTAGTATCCAATAAATAAAATAAAATAAAGAAGATGGGACAAGCACATCATTCTCATGATTAATTGCTTTCTTAGAGCGAAGATCCTCGATTGTCGCTTGGGTTTTCTACTCATATTTTTTTTCTGTTATTCCTCACTACTAACTCAGATTCGTGAGAGATGTTTCTTTCATAAATTTTGTAAAACTAGAATTTTTCTTAATTTTTTTTAACCATATACGTTTATGTTCTACCCGCCACCTACCACTTTGAAAAACATCATTATTTAATTAATGGAATTTCTAAATTTTCAATTTATTTGAATTTAAGACATTTAATATTTAACCTTTATTAAATATTTCAATTGACCTTGCAATACAAAATAAGATGCAGTATCTCAAAGTGTCATGCGATATTCCTAGTTCTGACCTTGGAATCAACCCAATTCAAAGCGTTCAAGCAACTCCTAGTCCAACACAAGCACATAAAGAAATAAGTAATTTTGATGAGGTTGCATAGACTGCTTCTCACTATAGTACTGAAGAGGAGCAAGATGAAGTTGATGAACATCTTCTAGTGCTAGATGGTGATAAACGGGCTGCTAAGAAAGAGATTGAGATAGGTGAGGCTGTTGACAACGAAGAGCGTGTTGATGTTGAAGAAACTCTTACAGTTCCAGAAGTTGAGCAAGATGTAGTTGCAGATCAACTTTCAGTGCTACATGGTGATGAACAGGCTGATGAGAATGAGAGTGAGATAGGTGAGACTGTTGACAACGAAGTGCATGTTGAAATTGAAGACAATCTTACAATTCCAGAAGTTGAGCAACATCCGGATGAAAGTAGACCGGAACCAGATATTGAAGTAGCTGCCCTTCCCCTTGATATGATGTCTTCTGGCGCCGAAGCAACATTGTAATCTGTGATAGATTAGAAAAAGCAGCATCCCCAGTAGCACAATAGTCTGCTGATGTGCAACAAGTGGATGTTTCAAGTACACCACATGCAGCCATATTACAGGAGTCTACTGATGTTGCTGAACAAACAAATCCTCAAATGTGTAACGAAGTAGAAGTAGCAGCAGCTTCCAAAAAGGCTGGAAAAGCTATAGTACAACCTACTGAAGAGAAACCACAAAAAGAACGGAGAACAAGAAAATGGGCCCAGGCATTGATATCTCCATTATTTATAAAACAATTGAAATTGACATCACCATACACTTCCGCTGAGAAGGTGTTTAACAATTGGTTTCAAAAGCAAGATGATGAGACTTCATAAGTTATACCTAACATGCCTATTTTGTTGTATATAAATTGTACCTGCTAAGTGAACCTTTTTTTTTTTCCTTTTTAATTTTCTTTATGTTAAATAGTTTTATATAAATATTTGTCGGTGTAATGAAGTGTTTAGATGTGGGGAGAAAGTTTTATTTATGTTGCAGCTGAGGTCATTGCGAAAGAATGAGTATGTCGAATCTGGGGTGTTGGATACTTGGGCTCTAATTCTAAATTTCTTGGACGCCTACAGTTTTGGAGAATCTGTTAAGAGGTTCTTTTTTACAACAAATCCGGTATGTTATTTTATGAACAAGTTATAGTTTCATGCACATTAAGGAACATTTTGAAGCAGAGATAGCATTGCTGTTGTAATTATCAACTTGTTCATTTAGAAAAGCACACATTAAATATAGTTTCACACACTTTAAGTGAAAATAAAATAGCTTGAATTATTAATGAAATGTATAGTTAATATCTAATGATCATACTTGTGTAGACGTACTGTATTGTGAATAAACAACCTGGACTCAACGTCGATGAATTGTACAAAAAGTTTCAAGAGTTTCTTGATATAGAGGTTGATGCTTTTGAAGATGCTATGAGCCGGCATTTGGTAAATTATATTGTAAATGCTTACATAAAATTCGTATTTATCATTTCTTTGTGCTAACCCATAAAACAATTTCTAAAATGCAGTTTTTTATCCAGTTATTGCATTTGATAACATATATGTAATATTGTTCGATTTGAGGAACGGATATACACGGATTGATATAATTGACAATTCCTCTATTGGTGGTGCTACAACTGACAAATATGACAATATACCTGATACATTGGTAAGTACTGAATCACACGTTTTAAGTCATTATATGAACTTTAACTTTTTGTTTTTTTTTTTTATAATTTTCTATTTATTTGGAGAAAGAGTACTTTGCACAGTATTTGCGTAGGAAGATGTTATTCTCTCTTGAACAAGCGGTTAAAAATGTTGTCCCAATAAGAATGCAGATGAAATGGAGGGATTCTACAAACAAGACTGATTGTGGCGTATTTACAATGCGCCGCATGGAAACATATATGGGGACTAGGGCGACTGGTTAGGACTGTGGCATCCGTAAAGGAAAGAAAACAGATCTTGATCGTCTCAGGGTGAAGTGCATATTAACTACTAAAAATAATGAGTTGTCAGATGGGAACAAGAAAATGGTTGGTCTTGGCGAGGAACAATGATTTTTTTTTTTTAATCTTAGTGTTTGTTGATGTAATTAACACACTTTGTAATATGTTGGTTGTGCTATAAAATTCTCTGATCTGCAGTTGAGAATCTTAATACGTTTGTAAAAAAGAGTTAATGTGCGTTGGTTTGATATATAACTTGTGTGAAATAACAGAGTTAACGAAGAAAAATAATATCTATATTTATATTACATATATCTTCTAGAATATTTTATATATGTATTCATAATTATTTCCATATTCTTAGGATCATAGTTTAGGTAAATTCCTAGATGATTGGTTCTCTTACCTTTCTCACTTTTCCTACCGTTAGCTTAGTTGTATATATATACACACATTGTATTCTTCTTTCACACACAACTTATATGCAATATATATTTTCCATCTTTCTCTGCAACAATGCTTGCAGTTTATTCTCAATTCCTTACATGGTATCAGTAGAATTTTTTTTCCCTATTAATTTGTTTTTGTGCTGCTCTCTTTTGGCCTCATCACTTCACGCCAATGACCACTCCTTCAGATTCTTCAAATCAACACACAAATCCCATCACCACCATTAATACCCATGAAGACTCAACCTCTGCTAAGCAATCACAACACCATGTTGTTCCTTTTGATGCGGAGAATCCCTATTATCTACATTCTTTTGATGGTACAGGCGCCACTCTCGTTGGAAACATTCTTACCGGCATTGAAAACTACAATCCATGGGCTCGGGCAATCACGATGGCATTGAAAGGCCGCAATAAATTCTGTTTTGTTGATGGCTCCCTTCCCATGCCAGACTCTACCCATCCCGATCATGCTCGTTGGCACCGCGTAAACAATATGGTGATGTCTTGGCTCCTTAATTCTATACATCCATCCCTTTCACACACAGTTTTATATGCCCCAGATGCTGCCTCAGTTTGGACAGATTTAAAAGATCGTTTCTTTACATCAAATGGACCTCGTATCTAAGATATTGAGAAACGCATTGCAACTTGTTACCAAAAAGATGAGTCCATTGCAGATTACCACAATCAGTTGAGTGCCCTGTGGGATGAATTAAATCTGTTAGATCCTCCTCCTAATTGTTCATGCTCTGCTCGACATGACTACATTGCACAAATTGAACGCCGCCGGTTGATGCAGTTTCTCATGGGACTTCGAGAAACTTTTGCTCAACCACGGAGTCAATTGCTGCTCAACAACACTCTTCCCACTGTGAAAAATGCATACAACTTACTGCTACAGGATGAATCCCAACGTATACAAAGTGGTAATGGTGGACATTCTACAGAACATTCTGCTCTTCAAGCTACATACACACAACATCCACAATTTGTTGCTGCTACCAACCTATCATCTGCGAGCAATATCCATACATCTGCTTCCACTTCTCGTTCTAACAACAATCGATCTCGGACAAAGTGTGCACACTGTGGGATCCCTGGCCATACACAACAATCTTGTTACAAGCTGCATGGATATCCCCCTGGACACAAATTTTACAAAAAAGGTAATACAAATAGCCAACCTATGGGGACACCATCAACTTCGTCAGAGATCTCTTCCGATTCCATTCAGCAATTACCTCGACTTTTACGAGAGGTAAAAGAGCCTAAAACAAACCTTGTTGGTAAGTCTATTGCTCTAACTTCTATTTTTAATTTTTCCAATGAATGGGTCATTGACACAGGTGCTACTGATCATGTCTGTTTTAACCCATCTATTTTAAATAATTTATCTATGCCTAATAATATGGTGACTAATATATCTATTCCAAATGGTGTTACTATTCTGGTCCATGGTGTTGGTAATGATCGCCTATCTTCGACTGTTGTTTTACTTGATGTTTTATATGTCCCGACTTTTAAATTTAACTTATTATTTGTACAAAAATTGGCTAAAGATTCCAATTGTACCGTTATTTTTTTCCCTAATTATTGTGTGTTTCAGGACCTTTCCACGAAGACGGAGATTGGTCGGGGCCATGAACGCAATGGTTTATACTTTTTTAGTTCTCCACCACACCCCGCTGCATTACTCACCATTACACCTAATACATGGCATGCTAGATTTGGTCATCCGTCACATTCTGTTTTTAAACACTTAATTTCTATTTTGGGTTGTTCTGATTTTCAAGACCCTCGTGATGTTTGTCACATTTCCAAACAGACACGTTTATCTTTTCCTATTAGTCATACTTCTACTTCTGCTTGCTTTGATTTGATTCATGTTGATATTTGGGGTAAATATTCTACTCAAACTCGTACTGGACATCATTATTTCTTAATTATCGTTGATGATTTTTCTAGGGAAACATGGATATTTTTAATGAAATATAAATCTGATGCTTTCTTATTACTTGTTCGTTTTTTATCATATGTAAAAAACCATTTCCACACATGTGGTAAAACTTTTCGTTGTGACAATGGCTCTGAATTTACACAAACTGATTTTCAAAACATCTTACTTCAAAATGGTATTTTACAACAACTTAGTTGTCCTGGGACACCTCAACAAAATGGGGTTGTCGAGCGCAAGCATCGCCATCTCCTTAATGTGGCACGTGCTTTACGCTTCCAAGCGGGCCTACCCCTCAAATTTTGGGGTGATTGTGTTTTAACCGCTACTTACATTATCAACCGTACCCCTACCCCAAACTTACAAAATAAAACTCCTTTTGAAATTCTTTTTGGTTGTTCTCCTGATTTCACCATTTTATGTACTTTTGGTTGCTTGTGTTATGCTTCTACTATACAATATCATCCTAATAAGTTAAATCCTAGGGCCAAGCGTTGCATTTTTCTTGGCTACCCTCAAGGTCAAAAAGCTTACAGGTTATATGATCTTGACTCTCAGAAAATTTTGGTAAGTCGCGATGTTGTCTTCTATGAAACTATTTTTCATTTTAAAAATGATCCTAATTTATTTGATCAATCAACACTCACCCCTATATTTCCATTACCCATACCATCCATTGAAACACATAATACCCCAATTACCAAACCTCTTCCTGAAAACCCCAAACCACCCATTGAAGCACATGGTACTCTAACTACTTCACCTATTCCTAAGAATTCTAATGCCACTCCTCACATACCTACCTTACCAGAAAATCCTCCACCAGAGGTTAATTCTCCTATGCTTAACCCACCCATCCCCACGCAAGTGCAACCTATCCAACAACGATCTCAAAGGCTACGAAAGCCTCCTAGTTACCTCTCTGACTACCAATGCAACATGACCACATCCACAAAATATCCCATCTCCAACTTTCTCAACTTTAAATCATACACTGAAGACCACATCTGCTTCATAAACAACATTTCTAAAGAAATAGAACCCTCTTCCTTCTCAGCTGCACAAAAAGATCTTAAATGGCAACAAGCCATGGAAGAAGAAATTCGTGCTCTAGAAGCCAATCACACTTGGTCTTTAACCACTCTACCACCTAGTAAGTCTGCTATTGGTTGTCGATGGGTTTACCATATTAAATATAACCCTGATGGTTCTGTAGAGCGATACAAAGCTCGCCTAGTCGCCAAAGGATACTCTCGACTTGAAGGGTTGGACTTCACTGATGTCTTTGCCCCTGTCACTAAGCTTGTCACCGTCCGTACAGTTCTAAGCATCGCAGCTGCACAAAGATGGGCTACCCATCATCTTGATGTCTCAAATGCCTTTCTTCATGGCACTCTTCATGAAGAAGTCTATATGCAGGTCCCTCCTGGTTTTGGGCGAAAGGGGGAGAATCGCGTTTGTCGTCTCCACAAATCTCTTTATGGGCTTAAACAAGCATCCCGATCTTGGTTCACAACTTTCTCCACATCCCTCACTAATGCTGGCTTCACAGAATCTAAAGCAGATTATTCCATGTTCATTTATAGACGAGGTCATTTTCTAACCATATTGCTTGTTTATATTGATGATATTGTAATTACAGGGAATGATCCGGCTATCATTACTATCCTCAAATGTTACCTTGCACAACAATTCCAGCTCAAAGACTTGGGTCCATTAAAATACTTCCTTGGAATAGAAGTTGCACGATCCTCTCTTGGAATCTTCCTAAATCAACGGAAGTATACTCTTGAGATTCTCTCCGATACTGGGCTATTAGCTTGCAAACCCGCCTCAACTCCGATAGAGGTTAACCACCAACTCACTCCTGATACTGGTGAACCTCTTACTGGCCCCTCCATATATAGAAGATTGATTGGTCGTCTGCTCTACCTTACGGTCACTCGACCAGATATCACTTATGCAGTCCGCACCACGTGATACACATTGGCACGCTGCTCTTCGAGTTGTGCGTTATCTCAAAATGTCTCCTGCTCGTGGTATCATATTATCCACGAATAACTCCTTAAAATTACATGCATATTGTGATGCTGACTGGGCCTCTTGTCCAACCACACGACGCTCAACTACAGGATATTGTACTTTCCTAGGAACAAGTCCGCTATCCTGGCGAACAAAGAAGCAAACCACAGTTTCTCGATCCTCTGCTGAAGCTGAATATCGTGCCATGGCAAGTGCAGCAAGTGAAATTACATGGCTCCAACTACTCTTATCCGAACTAGATATACCAGCTCATCCTGCACATTTATATTGTGACAATCAAGCATCTCTCCACATTGCCAACAATCCCGTCTTCCATGAACGAACCAAGCATGTCGAAATTGATTGTCATTTCGTTCGAGAAAAGATTACTTCTGGTACACTACGCACCACTTTCGTTCCATCTAATCAACAACTCGCCGACATCTTCACAAAGGGCCTCCTCCCTCAATCATTCAACGCCATTACTTCCAAGCTCATGTACCACCCTTGAGCTTGAAGGGGGGTGAAGAAAAATAATATCTATATTTATATTACATATATCTTCTAGAATATTTTATATATGTATTCATAATTATTTCCATATTCTTAGGATCATAGTTTAGGTAAATTCCTAGATGATTGGTTCTGTTACCTTTCTCACTTTTCCTACCGTTAGCTTAGTTGTGTATATATACACACATTGTATTCTTCTTTCACACACAACTTATATGCAATATATATTTTCCATCTTTCTCTGCAACAATGCTTGAAGTTTATTCTCAATTCCTTACAGTTAATGTGCGTCGATATACACTTAACATGCGTGTTAGGGTGCCTGAAAGCAAGCCTAAGTAATATGTCCCTACAATATTACAGAAAAAGGACAGAATTAGTTGGTATGTTTAGGCAATAATCAATTACCATATAAGACTAAGTAATATGTTATACCTTCGGTACGGTGTTCCAGTAGTACTACTTGTGTAGCATATAGTAGCAACATCATTAGGCTTCGGGGTGTCATCGATAGCTGCCCTGGAGTTCCAAAAATGCATAAAGAGTGAATTTTGATTCGGAACTATTAGCTGCAAATCTAGAATAACGGGGTAGTAACGGGGCCGGCCAAGCCTGTCGTCTTCCAAAGCACTGATGATTCCCTCCGGTGGTCTGCTGAGGTTGATAAAGCCATCACCATTCGTCCTTGCCATATTAGCAAGGTCATCTGCAACACAGTTTTGCTCTCTGAGAAAATGGCACACCGTAATATTCCAATCCTTTGATTTCCAAAAATTGCATCGTGACACAGTGGCCCTCAAATATCCTAAAGGAATGAATTTTCTATTAAGCCAATCAACTGCTTCAAGGGAGTCACTTTGTATAACCAAGTTTTTAACTCCTCTGTGCCACGCCCACTCCAGGCCATACAAGATAGCAATAATTGATCTCAGCTTCGGTTGCATGGGAGACAGGCGTGGTGTGCATGAAGCCTCCAATCCAACTGCCAGTGTGGTTTTGCATTACACCTCCACACCCTGCAGCATTGCCATCAACATTGAGACACATAGTACCTTCCTCCGGTTTCTTCCATTTCAGGATTCTGTTACCACTGGAACCTTGTCTCATAGCATGAGCCTGATTAAAAGCTCTGTCAACCTCAGTACTTAAGTCAGTAATTCGACTCAGCTTGTGGCCATCCTCGAGTTCCACATTGATGAAGACCAAGTCATTGCGCCACCTCCAGATCCACCAGCAGGCTACGCTAAAAACCACCGGCCATCTGTCACCATACGCTGTTCTGACGTTTCCTTTGACGTTATCATCCAGCCATCTTCGAAACGGCATGGTTTCCATTCGACGCGCCTCCTCGCCGCCCATGAGCTTTTTCCAGATTCCTTTGCAGAATATGGTCCGTCGTCTCCTCTTCATGAGGGCAGAGAGTGCAGCTCCCCATTGTTGTAATGTGGCGGCGGGCTCTTTCAGCATTCCCTGCGAGCCTCTCCTGTCTAGCTAGCCATAGGAAAGCTCTCAGTTTCCCAGGCACCATTAGCCTCCAAATATTTTTCCAACCACCAACCTGAAAGTCAAGGCCGTCTTCATTACTATGATTATAGACAGAGCAAACTTTGAACTTACCTAAGGTTGTCATGCTCCAGAAGCTTTCATCCTTCACATTGGGCTCGTCCTCCAGAGAAAAAAACTCTAACTTGTCACGGATATCCCGGCTCAGGAGGTCATCTAGTTTGAACAATGAGGATTGAGTATGGTAGATCCATTGATTGCCCAGCTGAATGCTGCTGTTGATCTTCGTGATTGGAAACGATGGCTTACCCTTACTCATCTGAGTGTTTTTGCCTATTGTTCTTTGGATTCTTTCATCAACTGGGAAATATTGTAGAAGAAAGGTGTCATCATCATGGGAGAAAGACCAAAAGCAGTCGCCATTATAGGAGATAAAGCTGAATTGACGCAATTGCCCTAGCTCCTTTATAGATGACCATTTAACAGAATTACTTACAGACGACCAAAAATATCATCGTCACAATAAGTGTGTTCAAAAAATGACAAAATTTTTTATAGAAAGACCAAAATTGTCCGTGTATAAGTCTAAGACCAAAAATGTCTTTACTCTAATTTGTTAACATATACATGGGCCAAATAATTTGTTCAATTTGGCACTCAAATAGCACCTATGATGCACAAAATTTTCTACTCTTTTTTTGTTTATGTTGTTCCTCACTAGTGACTCAGATTCCAAAGATGGTTCTTTCATAAATTTTGTAAAACTAAAATTTTTCTTATAAGTTTTTTTTTTTTTTTTCTCTTCAAAATATATACATTTATGTTCTACCTGCCACCTACCACCTTGAAAAACATCATCATTTAATTAATGGAATTTCTAAATTCGCAATTTATTTGAATTTAAGACATTTAATATTTATCCTTTATTAGAGATAATCTTATATGAACAATTTGAATTCAATTAAAAATCTAGGGCCACATGACCTCAGTTCAAATTTGATTCAAAGTATTGTCATAATATAATACCTCTAGTATTGTTCACATATATTTATTCACAAAATTTATTGGAGGATGACAACTCATCAGAGCAAAACGAGTGAGGGGTGAAATAGACATTGTATTGGAGAAGTTTGTTATAACTTCTCTTTCCGCCATAGACGTGTATATAAGCAGATGATCTCTGCTGTTCTCCCCTGTAACAGATTAGATTCTTTTTCCTTCCTCTTCATTCAGTTGCTACTCTTCCTGTCATGAATAATACTTTACCTTTCCACCATTTTCCTTGTATGTGAGGCTCTCTCATCAACATTTTCCCTAGGACATTAATATCTCATGTTCACTCCTCGTTAAAAAGCACACTAAAAAACCCTAATGGGAAAAACAAAATCTAGTTAGGGAAAAGAGAACATGAAATATGTGTGTTAAATTGTTAATGAACTGTCTCGTTAAAAATCTTTAATTAAAAAAATAATATCAAAGCTCAATCAAATGAAAAACATTATATCGATTGGTTTTCAAAATCCATTCTTCAGGATTGATCTAAGCAAATGTCCATCCCAATGGAAATGAAGATAAATCTTCAAACCTACATGCTTTAGTCTACATACTACGAACATGAGGCAGTAACATAGTTTGAAGCCTTTGATGAAAGTCATTAATCTAAACTCACAAGAAGAAGAAGAAAGGACGATCATATCATTCCTAGGGTACAATGCTTTCTTAGAGTGAAGGGCATTGATAGCTACCTTGGAGTTTTTTAAATGCCATTTGAGGGTTAAGCGTGACCTTTGGTGCAGTGGTCGAGCAACTTCTTCAGTTCAAAGAATTTTTTTAGCACACTCAACAGGGATTCAGATTATCCTATCACGATCTTTTCTGCTTGATCGTCTGTCCTTTAATTATTACAAGTATGTTGTTTGTTTTTTCAACTCATTTTTTGATTTCTTTTATTTCTCATTATATATTCAATTTTGCACTGATATAACACGTTTGATGCACATAATAAATTTTAGAGGAAAAATAATCATATTTCATAGGCAAAGGAATATGACATAATATATCTTGTGTGTGATTGTGGGTTAATAATAAAGTATCCAATTAAAAAAAAATGGCACATTACTGGGTGACAAAGAGCGAAATTGTTGAGTTCTCTAGCTTTCTAAAAATTAATAGAACGGGTCTAAATTTATAAATTAAAAAGAATCGATAGATAAATAGTATAATTGTTCTTATATATTTTATGTCTAAATACATACATTTATGTTTTACTCACCACCTACCCACCCTCAAAACCATCATCATTTTATTAATAGATTTCCCATTATATTTATTTTTTGATTACTCTTTTTACTAATTTTTTGATTTCTATTATTTCTCAATACACACTCAAGTTCATGAGAGATGTTTCTTTTATATAATTTGGTAACATATATATGGGCCACATAATTTGTTCAATTTGGCATTCAAATAGCACGTATGATGCACAAAATAGATATAGAGAAAGGAAATGCAACAAATAGATATTGTGTGTGACAGTGGGTTAACAAAAAATTTAGTATCCATAAAAAAAAATAAATAAATAAAGAAGATGGGACAAGCACATCATTCTCATGGTTAACTACTTTCTTAGAGCGAAGATCCTCGATTACCGCCTTGGATTTTCTACTCATTTTTTGTTTTTGTTGTTCCTCACTACTAACTCAGATTCGTGAGAGATGTTTCTCTCATAAATTTTGTAAAACTAAAATTTTTCTTAATTTTTTTTAAACATATATATTTATGTTTTACCCGCCACCTACCACCTTGAAAAACATCATTATTTAATTAATGGAATTTTTAAATTTGCAATTTATTTGAATTTAAGACATTTAATATTTAACCTTTATTAGAGATAATCTTATATGAACAATTTGAATTTAATTAAGAATCTATGGGCCACATGATCTCAGTTCGAATTTACTAAATTTGGTTGAAAGTATTGTCGTAATATAATACCTCTAGTATTGTCCACATATATTTATTCGCAACACTCTCCCTTGGACATTACTATCTCATGCTCACGCCTCGTTAAAAAAACACACTAGAAAATCTCGGTGGGAAAAATTTAGTTGGGGAAAGGAGAACATGAAATATGTGTGTTAAATTGTTAATGAGTTGTCTACTTAAAAATCTTTAATTAAAAAAATAATATCAAACCTCAATCAAAGGAATAGCATTACATCGGTTCGTCCCACTTCAGGATTGATCTAAGCAAATGTCCTACCCACTAGAGATAAAAATCTTCAAACCTACACGCTTTAGTCTACATACCACGAACATGAGGCAGTAACATAGTTTGAAGCCATTGATTTAAGTTATCGATCTAATCTCACAAGAAGAAGAAGAAGAAGAAGAAGAAGAAGAAGAAGAAGAAGAAGAAGTCATCGATAATTACCTTGGAGTTCTTTAAAAGTCATTTGAGGGTTAAGTTTGGCGTTTGCTGATTGAGCATCTTCTTCAGTTCAAAGTCATTTGAGGGTTAAGCTTGGCCTTTGCTGATCGTGCAACTTTTTCAGTTCAAAGATTTTTTTTAGCACACTCATTATGGATTCAATTTTGAACTGATATAGCGCGTTTGATGCAGATAATGAATTTTAGTGCAAAAATAATCATATTTCATAGGCAAAGGAATATGACATAATATATCTTGTGTGTGATTGTGGGTTAATAAGAAAGTATCTAATTAAAAAAACAATGGCGCAGATAAATAGTATAATTGTTCTTATATTTTTTTTTTTCAAAATACGTACATTTATGTTTTACTCACCACCTACCTACCCTCAAAACCATCACCATTTTATTAATAGATTTCCCGTTATATTTATTACTAAAAACAATTATTTGACATGCTCTCTCATAGATAATTTAAATGCAATTAAGAATTCACAGTCATGTGATCTCACTCAGATTTTGAAGTATTGAATTCAGATTTACTAAATTTTCTTCAAAAGTGAATTTTTTTTTAAACAAAAAAAAAAAAAAAGATAAACCTAAAAATGATTTGGCATTTGCAAGATTGCATAAATTGTAATCTTGCAAATTTCTTTTCAATGGCTCTGTTACTTTATTTTTAAAAAAATTCATAAATGTCTAATGTGACAACAACTTTAATTTTGTTGTTGTTTTTATTTTTTTTTATTTTTTTTATTTTTTTATAAATAATTTATAACATGAAAGAAGATCCATGTAGATATGAATGTAGATTGGAATTATATGAATGCAAGAAATAGTAAATTGGAAATGTAGTCATTTAATTACTTTTTTTTTTTTATTTTGTGATGCCATTTAAGGTGTTTCAAAGAAGTTTTATTTAATTATTTTTTATATTATTATTTAAAAGTTCAATTTCACTATTTGGGTACAATCAAGGGTTAATTTGACCCTTGTATCTTGATTATTGTAATTTCTGTTTTCGTACGTGTTAAATATTGCTACTAGATAATATTTGAGTATGAATTTGTTTGAGTGATTGACTTATTACTGTCTTAGACTAGTTAATAGATTAGTGAAAGAACTTGGTGCGAAAATTAAACAAAACAAAACTAAAAGACACAAAATATTGTTTGTAGCCATAACCTTCACATTCATAACACTGGATTCCTTTGCTTGAAGTCTTACCATTACTCAATGAAGAATTTTTAGAGTGTCTAGTGCGAGAAGATTGACTTTGTCTGTGACGTTTGAATCCCTTCAGAAACATCTTCAAATTCTCAGTCAGCAAGGCTCGAGATTCATCATCTAAGTCCACAGCATCATAATCTTGATCAACATCTGTGATGAATGCCACAGATTTACCTTTTCTGACTGAACTAGAGATGTCATCAGAGAGCTCTTGAAGTTCGTAAGTGTGTAGACTACCCATTAGTTTACCAACACTCTTCTTCTCCCAGCCTCTTGATTCTCTTGAATTGCTGTAACCGTCATACGAAACCTCTTGGGCAGTGACCGAAGAAATTTCTTGACCACCCTTTCTTCAGAGAATGGTTCACCAAGAACGGATGCCCTATTCATCAAATCTTGTACCCGACTATGGAAATCTGAGATATTCTCGTCTTCATTCATCTTCAGGGCTTCGAATTCCGAAAGAAACATTTGTAATTTTGATTGCTTTACATCATCGAGTTTGCAAGATCTCCCACGCCTTCTTGGCTTCTTTCACAGCAGTGACTAGGGTGAATATAGACTCATATAATGATCCCATAATTGAATTCAATCCCTTGCTGTTGTAATCTGAGAGAGTTAATTCATCATTTGACCATTCCTCTTCTGGTTTACGGACTATCGTACCCTTTGGTCCGTCTTTTGTACGAGGTGTCCAAGCAGTAATCATAGAACGCCACACCCTAGCTCCTCGGGCATGAAGATAGATTTCCATTCTGGCTCTCCAGAATGAGTAATTAGTACCATCCAACAGAGGTGGCCTACCCATCTGTCACAAATGACTCACACAGCGATTTGTCCGCCATAAATGTAAAAACACACGAAAGTACAGAAATATAGTTCCCTTACGGATCAAGCTAGTCATTATGTAAACTTAAAAGCTCTAATACCAATTGTAATTTCTGTTTTCGTGTTAAACACTGCGACTATATAATATTTCAGTATGATTTTGTTTGAGTGACTGAATTAGCACTGTCTTAGACTAGTTAATAGAACAGTGAATGAACTTGGTGCGGAAATTAAACCAAACAGAAGTAAAAGACAAAAAATATTGTTTACCCAGTTTGATACAACCGTATTTACGTCTGGGGGACCACCATCAGTGAGTACGATCCACTATCTCAACAGCAAATCAAACATACGGTAAGAGAAAACCATCTCACCCATTGTGTGTTACGCACCACAAGGTAATACCAAATCTTTTGAAAGCTATAGAGGATTGTCGAGCTCGTAGATCCGTGCTTCAGCGTCCAAAATCCCTTTGGTGATCTGTGCTTTCGCTGTCCGTCTCGCTGATCCACTCACCACTGCACCACAGTTGTATGGAATACGGTCCACTGATTTAAGCTTTGTAGAACTTCTTCCCATGAATCTTATTAAACTCAGATCATCAATGGTGTCTTGAAAAGATGATAACTCAAAGTATTTTCTTTGTAATTTGTGGAGAGAGTTTCTTTATATTTAAATCTTGAAGAATATTTATTGTAAAGCACCTCTCGTTTTCTCTCTTTCTTTATTTCCCATGTAAACAAGCAGTATATATAATACTTTGAGTCTTGGATGACAAGTAATCTTCCAGGCATTTCTTGTAGACAAAGATTAATTGCCATTATTCTTTTTTGGCAATTCTGACTTCAACAAGAATGGTTTCTAAAACCATCAATGTGGTACTGCATTGCTGGTCATAAAGGTTGCGAAATCAACTGCTAATTTCCAAAACCCGACTGGCGTAGTGATTGTTCCGCAAAATCATCACTCAGTGACTGTGTAACAAGCACAACTTGACCTATCTAGTTTTGCCATAGTAATTTGCCAATTACAAGCTGGGGTTTACAAAATTTAAACACTAACAAACTCCCCCTTTAGCTATTATTTGACAAAACAACACGATAAAGAATACTACAATTAAACAACCAAAAAACTTAAGCAAAAAGCAGTTACAATCATAAAGGTAAAACCCCTTCAAAACCAACCAACTGTCTTTAAAGAAATCTAAAAAATTTATCAAACTCCCCCTCAACGTATACTAAAACTCCCCCTCCTTGTATACTACTCTCTCTTTTTGTCAAAATAATAGACAAAGCCATTTGAGGGTTAAGCTTGGCCTTTGGTGATCGAGCAACTTTTTCAATTCAAAGATTGTTTTTAGCACACTCATTATGGATTCAATTTTGCACTAATATAGCGTGTTTGATGCAGATAATGAATTTTAGAGGACAAATAATCGTATTTCATAGGCAAAGGAATATGACATAATATATCTTGTGTGTGATTGTCGGTTAATAAGAAAGTATCTAATTAAAAAAAATGCCGCATTACTAGGGGACAGAGAACGATAATTGTTGAGTTCTCTAGTAGAGCGTTCTAAAAATTAATATAGATAAATAGTATAATTGTTCTTATATATTTTATTTAAAAAATACGTACATTTATGTTTTACTCACCACCTACCTACCCTCAAAACCATCATTCTTTTATTAATAGATTTCCCATTATATTTATTACTAAAAACAATTACTTGACATGATCTCTCATAGATAATTTAAATGCAATTAAGAATTCACAGTCATGTGATCTCACTAAGATTTTGATGTATTGAATTCAGATTGACTAAATTTTCTTCAAGAGTGAATTCTTTTAAAGAAAAAAAAAAAAAGAAAAAAAGAAAAACCTAAAAATGATTTGGCATTTGCAAGATTGCATAAATTGTAATCTTGCAAATTTCTTTTCAATGGCTCTGTTACTTTATTTTTAAAAAAATTCATAAATGTCTAATGTGACAACAACTTTAATTTTGTTGTTGTTTTTTATATTTATTTTTTTATTCTTATTTTTTTATAAATAATATATAACATGAAAGAAGATCCACGTAGATATGAATGTAGATTGGAATTATAAGAATGCAAGAAATAGTAAATTGTAAATGTTATCATTTAATTCCTTTTTTTTTTGGTGGTGCCATTTAAGGTGTTTCAATGAAGTTTTATTTATTTATTTTTTAAATTATTATTTAAAAGTTCAATTTCACTATTTGGCCACAATCAAGGGTTAATTTGACCCTTATCTCTTGAATATTGTAATTTTTGTTTTCATTTTAAATATTGCGATTAGATAATATTTCAGTATGATTTTGTTTGAGTGACTGACTTATCACTGTCTTAGACTAGTTAATAGATCAGTGAAAGAACTTGGTGTGGAAAGTAAACCAAACAAAAGTTAAAGACAGAAAATATTATTTGTAGCCATAAACTTCACATTCATAACACTGGATTCATTTGCTTGAACTCTTACCTTCTTGGCTGATCCATTCCAGTGGAAGTCACTGTTTCTGGATCCAATTCCTCCACCTCAGGCTCCTGCATTGGGCTTTATCTGGACTGCCTCCTGGTTCCTCAGGAACCTGACCCTTGACCGAAGATTGCCCAGGTGAGTGTCCCATAATGGGAGGAGCAGGTTTGTTCAGTCTCAGAAAATTCATCAATTCATTTCTTAGTGATCCAAACTGAGCATTCATCTGAGTTGAAAGCTCAGTGATAGAGTCCTGTGTTGCTTGAAATCTGGAATCTATCTCACTGTTAAGCTCAATAATGGTAGTTTCTAGCTTTCGAATTAAGTGCTCCATCGAGAACTCTGATACCACTTGGAACACACTTGGAAATAAACTAGAGATTTTAGGGCTAGGGGGTGAGAAATTAGGGTTTGGGAAGAAGAAGACGAAGGAAAAGAAGGGAAAATAGACTGGTATTTATTGCATAAAAACTCTTTAACTGTCTACAATGCCTTATAAGGCCAAGCAAATGCAAAAGCAAAGCAAAAACTGAATAGAAATTAGCTGGCAAACTGCTTCCGTCATTCCAGGAGCTTGTTCAGCAAAAAAGGGGGAAGTAGACGGACAAAACGACGTCGTCTGATAGCTCCTTCTAACCATATCTAACGGCTACTGCAACGACGTCGTATGGTTTAAGTACAACGACTCTCAATGATCTCTCTTCCTACGGCGTCATTTTGGTCCTTCGACTTTCAGCCTTTGCCATCATCAACCTTCATCACTTCATCTGCTGATTTCCTTTCTTCCCATTAATACAACCTTGCAGGGTCGTTACAAAAACAAGATCAAACCTTGATTGTCAATGGGTGCAAATGGCTATTTGCCTATTAGGCTTTTATTTATTCATTTATTTATAGTAAAAAGGGGCTAGTTGTATTTATTTATTTAATTTTTTTTGAAAACATGTTAGTTGTATTGTTTATCCCTAAATTCAATAGATTATTTTATACTTTTCAATTTTAATGTTGCAAACTCTTAAAAAAATGTGGAAATAGCGACGGAAAATTCCGTCCCAAGAAAGGGAAACATCCATTGCTAAAGTGAATAGCGATGGATTCTGTCCATCTCTAAAAGTGGCGTCGCTAAAGTGTTGCGACAAATTCTAATTTGGTCGCTAAATTTAGCGATGAATTTTTATCACTAAACTTAAAAAATTCGTCGCTATACTCCTACTAAGTTGGGAGTAATTGCGTCATTTCATGTTATGTCCTCTATATTTCATCCAAGCCAATTTTGTTCGGAATCTGAGTAGATTTAGCAGCATGAGCTGGACGACCACGACAACGACCAATTCGAAACCCACCATGCTGTCCTATAATGCTATCAGTACCACCCTCCTCAATCTCCCCATCCAAAATTGAACCTGCGCCAAAATCGTCTTAAAAATCCTGGCAATAATCGAAGCTGATGGGTAGCGAATCTGAGTTAATTTCCCAGCCGGCGAGCAATTTGCAGGGGAGAGTAGCAGGGTTCTAAGGTCGCCAGGCGGCGGCGTGCTTCGTCGGCTTTGGTTAAAAAGGCAAGCATGCGAAACCACAAAATGCAACTCTTAGATTTCCAGAAGCGAAACCACAAAATGCAGAAGCGAAGAATCGAAAATTGAGAATTATAGTAGTTATATAATAGGGAAAATATAATTACGAAACATGGGAAAGTATAATATATATATATATATATATATATATATATATATATATATATATATATATGCTACGTGAGGGACAAAGAAAGAAGAAGAATGAATTCAAATGTTGAATTGATGTGATTACAAATGCAAAGAAACTAATCTATTTATACATTGGAATGAAGAGACAAATGCGGCAACTAAGGAACGAACGTGCAGACATGCTACGTGGGTGAGGATGAGTTGCATGCTGAGTGGCTTCTAAAACAAATTTGAGCCACACATATTCTATTTTCTAACAATCTCCACCTTGGATCAAATCCACGTTAAGAATTAACAACTGGAACTGTCGACTAAACTCAAGCACTGCTTGAACTTAGCAATAGGAAGAACCTTAGAATAGTAGGATGGATCACCATCAACCTCCTGTGTGACTGAAAGAGCATAAGCAACCATACTGGTTTCATCGTCACTAGCTTACCTAGCAGGTTTTTTTTATTTTATTTTATTTATTTATTTATTTTTTTAATTTTCCTCTTATGACGATCCGTAGCAATGGAATACTCTCGTTGTAGCTCGACGAGAGGTGCGGAGCTAGTAGATGCATCATCTTTAGTATTACCGTCAACTGTAGTAATACTATCAGTAGGTCTGAACTCAAACTCCACCTTCTCACTAGTACTCTGTGTCTCATCTGTACTGGGAACTTTTCCAGAAGAAAGTAGTGCATTTTCGTCAAAAGTGATATCTCGACTCAGAATGATTTTCTGAGAATCAGGAGACCATAGACGATACCCTTTTAACTCAGAAGCATAACCAAGGAAAATGCATTTGACAGCTCTCGGGTTTAATTTACCTGTACTAGAATGAGCATAAGCAGGACATCCAAAAACTCTTAAGATAGAGTAGTCAACAGGATTACCTGACTAAACTTCTTCTGGAATTTTGAAATCAAGTGATGAATGTGGAGATCTATTTACCAAATAGCAAGCAGTAGAAACGGCCTCGGCCCAAAAATCACGCCGTTTCCCTAACCCAACATTAGAGGCCATACAACGAGCTCTTTCTAATAGAGTCATGTTCATACGTTCGGCAACACCATTCTGCTGGGGTTTACCAGGCAAGGTCTTGTGCCTGGCTATTCCATTTGCTGCACAAAAGTCATTGAAATCTGACTCACAGAACTCCAAGCCGTTGTCTGTCCTGAGCTTCTTGACTTTTTTGCCTGTCTGAGTCTCAACAAGTATTTTCCAGTTTTTGAAAATAGAAAATGCCTGAATTTTGTGTTTCAGGAAATAGACCCAGACTTTACGAGAAAAGTCATTAATAATAGACATAAAATATCTACAGCCTCCCCTAGACTGGAATTTAGTTGGTCTCCATAAATCGGAATGTATGTATTCCAATACATCTTTGGTACGGTGTGTAGCAGTAGAGAAACTCATCCTCTTTTGTTTCCCAAAAACACAATGCTTACAGAATTGTAATTTACCCATACCTGAACCACCAAGGAGGTCTTTCTTGCTCAGGATATGCATGCCTTTCTCACTCATATGCCCCAGACGCATATGCCATAACTGAGTGAGATCCGCATCAGACATCGATGAGGATATCGCTACTGAAGTTGTCACAGTACTGCCATGCAAGACGTATAAGCTTCCAGAACAAGAAGCTTTCATGAGAATAAGAGAGCCTTTTATGACCATCAGAACTCCACCTTCAACTATGTACTTGCACCCCAGAGATTCTAAGGTGCCCAAGGATATCAGATTGCGTTTCAAATTAGGAATATACCCAACATTGATAAGAGTCCTGATAATGTTATCATGAGTTTTAATCTGCACACTTCCAATTTCACTAACCTTGCATTGGATATCATTACCAAGCAAGACAACTTCACCATCCACCGGTTCCATAGAGACGAACCAGTCTTTGTGAGGACACATGTGTAATGTACAACCAGAGTCCAAAATCCACTCGGTTTCGCTCCGTTTGCAACCGGAGCTGACAGATAACATAACACCGCCTTCTGCATCAATTTCAACAACACTAGCTTCAACGGACTTCTTTTCTCTCTTTGCTTGTTTTTCAACTTGAAGCATTCAGTCACATCGTGACCCTGCTTCTTGCAGTACTTACAGGATTTGTTGGACTTACGTCCTTTGGACTTGGATCTAGAATTTTTATTGCTACTCCCTGATTCAAGTGAACGACCCCTAACATTCAAGCCTTCACCTTTGTACTCAGACTTAATTTCAAAGTCAAACTTTTCTTTGGACAATAGGTTTGACTTAACACTGTCGAAAATAAGGGTATCACTACTATTACCATACAGCATAATTTCTTTGAAATGCTTATATGATTTAGGGAGAGAGACAAGCAATAAAACGGCACGATCCTCATCTTCAGTTATGACATCAATATTTTCCAAGTCCAATAAAATAGAATTGAATTTATCCAAGTGAGATTTAATAGAAGTACCTTCCGTCATACGGATTGTGTACAGACGCTCCTTCAGACGTAGCATGTTCGCCAGAGTTTTGGCCATGTAAAGCGTATCCAGCTTGGACCATAAATCTACCGCAGTCGTCTCACTTACTAGCTCACGTAGAACCTCTTTAGACTGGCACAAAATAATGGTTGAACGTGCCTTGTCATCCAAATCTTCCCAATCTTCATCTGTCATTGTAGCCGGTTTCTTCTTCTTCCCAGCTAGTGCTTTCTTCAAACCGTTCTGGGTTAGAACGGCTTCCATCTGAACCTTCCAGATAGAGAAGCTAATTTTCCCGTCGAACTTCTCGATATCGAACTTGGTAACCGTCGACATCTTTGAAAATAACTCTTAATTAAATAGCTCTGATACCACTTGTTAGGAATATAGCGGAATAACGCGGAAGCGAAGAATCAAAATTGAGAATTATAGCAGTTAAATGATAGGGAAAATATAAAATGACAAAATATAATTACTAAACATGGGAAAGTATAAGATATATATATATCTATATATATATATATATATATATATATATATATATATATATATATATATATATATATATATATATGGAAGGGATCAGGTGCATTTGTTGCTTCCCGTGCGGATGTGCGGTGGATTAATGTGCGTGAGGTTTATACTTAATGTGCGTGAGATTTGTACTCAATGTGCCTGAGATTTGTACTTAATGTGCGTCATGTTAATATGTGTGAGTTTTGTACTTAATGTGCCTGAGTATTGTGTTTAATGTGCGTGAGATTTGTGCTTAATGTGCGTGCGTATTTCAGAATTACGAGCTCAGAAGGAAGCAGAACAGAAACTTACGGACATTAACGCCCAAGCTTCTTGTTACTTCTTCCTTCAATTTGGCCATGGATTCTGGATTATCAGCTACGTTCCGTGCAATTGAATGTTTATATAAATGACTCACGTACAGTAAAATTTGCACAACAGGTAAGTGTGGATTTCTGTTGTATTATTCCCATAATTTTTAACCACCATAGCTCGCCTCCGCATCATCATCATCAGGGAGTGGGCAAATGGCTACTGGGATGGGGAAGGAGCTGACATCAATATTTTCTGCTGCATTTTACACATTCACGCACATTAAGTACAAATCTCAGGCACATTAAGCACAACACTCACGCACATTGAGTACAAATGTCACGCACATTAATCCACCGCACATCCGCACGGGAAGCATTCACCGCACGGGAACCTTTCACTATATATATATATATATATATGCTACGTGAGGGACACAGAAAGAAGAAGAATAAATTCAAATGTTGAATTGATGTGATTACAAATGCAAAGAAACTAATCTATTTATACATTTGAATGAAGAGACAAATGCGGCAACTAAGGGACGAACGTGCAGACATGCTACGTGGGTGAGGATGAGCGGCATGCTTAGTGGCTTCTAAAACAAATTTGAGCCACACATATTTTATTTTCTAACAGCTGCAAATCTAGAATAACGGGGTAGTAGTAGAGCCGGCCGAGCCTGTCGTCTTCCAAAGCACTGATGATTCTCTCCAGTGGTCTGCTGATGTTAATAAAGCGATCACCATTCGTCCTTGCCATATTAGCAAGGGCATCTGCAACACAGTTTTGCTCTTTGAGAATATGGCACACCGTAATATTCCAATCCTTTATTTTCCAATAATTGCCTCGTGACACAGTGGCTCTCAAATATCCTACTGGAATGAATTTTCTATTAAGCTAATCAACTGCTTCAAGGCCACAGTCACTTTGTATAACCAAGTTTTTAACTCCTCTGTTCCACGCCCACTCCAGGCCATACAAGATAGCAATTGAGCTCAGCTTCCGTTGCGTGGGAGACAAGCATGGTGTGCATGAAGCCTCCTACCCAACTGCCAGTGTGGTTTCGCATTGCACCTCCACGCCCTGCAGCATTGTCATCAATGAAACTACCATCAACATTGAGACACATAGTACCTTCTTTCGGTTTCTTCCATTTCAGGATTCTGTTACCATTGGAACCTTGTCTCATAGCATGAGCCTGATTAAAAGCTCTGTCAACCCCAGTACTTCAGTCAGTAAATTTGTTTATGTTGTTCCTCACTACTGACTACCATCAATGAAACTACCATCAACATTGAGACACATAGTACATTTTTTGTTTATGTTGTTCCTCACAACTCACTCAGATTCGTGAGAGATGTTTCTTTCATAAATTTTGTAAAACTACAATTTTTCTTATTAGTTTTTTACAAAATATATACATTTATGTTCTACCTGCCACTTACCACCTTGATAAACATCTGTTGGTCCCGATAGGGTGATAGAAAGTGTAAAGAGGGGGGGGGGGGGAGGTGAATAGACTTTCTAAGCTTTTTCAAAATTAAATAACTCTTTGGTAACTTCAACTCTAGGTAACAAGTAAAAAGAGAAGTGTTTAACTTGAACTACACAGCGGAATAAATATTTGTAAAGAGTTATGCCCAATCAGTAAATTTACAGGCACATGTAAGATAAGCTCAGATGATGTGAATATCTTGAATATTTAAAGGAGATGGTGCATGTTGGTCCCAAAAGAGGTAAGGTGAAAGTCTAGAGGGGGGGGGGGGGTGAATAGACTTTCAAACTTTTTAGCACAGTACCACAATTGCTATGCCAGAGATAAACCAAAACTCTTAACTAGATTGTTAGAGTATGGTGCACAGCAAAAATTAATAAACGATACGGTGAGTGTGTAGATTGTGTCAAGATTATTCTCGTGAGAAGCAAGCAAGAGCAGTAAGTAAAGAAAGCAGTAAAGAACACAAGGCAATTTATAGTGGTTCGCGAGGTGGTGTAATCCTCCTACTCCACTTGCTCTTATCTCCAAGAGCAATTCACTATATCCACCACTTCTTGATTCCAAGATACAATGAATTCCGTGATCTAGTGCTTTGATCACCAAGCCCACACTAATCACGGCCAGTGCCACCAACACTGCTGCTTCGGGTTTCACGTCGCCGCGTTACTTTCCCAGGATTTCACGACTCCGCGTTACTTTCCGCCCGTCTTCTACGATCCGGTAGAAACTTATCTTCCGTGACCTAGTGCTTTGATCACAAAACCCGCACTAATCACGCCCAATGTCCTCCGACACTGCTGCTTCGGATCTCACAACTCTGTGTGACAATCCAGGATTTCACAACTCCGTGTTACTTTCCTCATTTCCCTTGTTTTGCTCAAAAACAAGTTTTGCCTTAATTCCAACTTTGAGACTCTATAGATGATCTTCAATGGTGCGCTGAGTCTCTTGAAGTTGATGAAGATTCTAACGCTCTTGGATATTTCTTTTCTAAGCTCTGTATCACTCTGAGTGTTTATCTCGCAAAGAATATATCAATTTAAGCTCTTGAGATTGAAAGCTTTCTTTGAATTTTGTATGCTCTGTTTAGCTCTGTTCTTTTCGCTTCTTGCTTATTTGCTTCTGCTTTCCACAGCTTCAATCTTCATCCATTTATAGCCGGTAATGAGAATATTTCTGTTGGAGAGAAACGTTCTCATTTTTGAATTTCATCCAGCTGTATAGCCTTTTCAGAGGATAAGATAACGTTGCAGATATGTCAGAGATTTCTCTGCAAGTTGAGCTAGAAGTTCTCGCAAAAATGGCGTCCCATAAATCTCCATCTGGTGTAGATCACGCCTCTTGGGATTTTTATCTTCAAAATATAATTTCCAATATAATCCCTTACTAGTTAGACTAGTATTTTTGCTTCTGCAACTTCTTCTTATATTTTCTTCTGTACTTCATGTCTGGGTCTTGTATACTGCTTCCAGACTTCATCTCTTCAATTGACTTGGGAAATCTCTTCCCTTGTGAAACTTCATCCCTTGCTATTTTGGGAAATGAAATCTCTATCCCTTGCTAGATTTGTCAATTGAAATCTCATCCCTTACTTGATTTGGACTTGCAATCTCATCCCTTGCTATTTATATCTCCAATTTGAATTGAGACCCTTGTAAATCTCATCCCTTCACTTGTGAAACTTCATCCCTTGCTATTTTGGGAAATGAAATCTCTATCCCTTGCTAAATTTGTCAATTGAAATCTCATCCCTTACTTGATTTGGACTTGCAATCTCATCCCTTGCTATTTATATCTCCAATTTGAATTGAGACCCTTGTAAATCTCATCCCTTCAATTTGAAATTGCTTTCCCTGTATCAATTTTGAGATATCAATTTTGAACTTCAACTCTTCAGATGAAATTGCATCCCTATATCAATTTCGGGATATCAATTTATAAGAAACATCATCCTTTCACTTGTAAATCTCATCCATTAGTCAATTTGGAATTGCATCCCTATATCAATTTCGGGATATCAATTTATAAGAAACTTCATCCTTTCACTTGTAAATCTCATCCATTAGTCAATTTGGAAATCTCATCCTCTTTGACTTTGCAAATTGCAAAATCTCATCCCATTGACTTTGACTTTGCAAATTGCTTCCCTATCTCATCCCTTCGACCTAGTCAATAGGAAAATCTCATCCCATTGACTTTGCAAATTGCTTCCCTATCTCATCCTTTCAATAATGGCATCCCTATAATTTATGAGAAACTTCATTCCTTCACTTGTAAATCTCATCCCATCGACTTTGCAAATTGCATCCCTTCGGCCAAACCATCGCTCATACTTTATCAGATGGAATTTAAACTTGGCTTCTTTAAAATATGTGGGATGTGAGATTTGAACCTATAACCTTACATATAATAATTCAAGCTTCTACCAACTCATCCATACAACTTTTTAGTTATCTTTTTGTTTCACTTGGTGTACTCCTTTCTTTCCATAGATGCTTGATCTTCAAGATAGCTTCATGCAAACTTTAAGTCACGTTCTTTCTTCTTCGGGATTTCTTGAGGGATTTCTTCTTGAATATTATACGCATACATCTTCCTCTTTTCTTTGCCATTTTCTCTAGGCAAATTCTTGATTTTTGGCTTTATCTCTTCTTCATCCATTTCCTCAACTAATGAATTTATTTTTCCCTTTCTTGGTCTATGACTCGACTTAGTCTAACCAAAAATAAAATTGGGGATCTACGATTTACAATATGGCATATCAAAATCTATTACAATTTATTCCTAACAATTTCCCCCCTTTTGATAATGCCATAACCTATACTCAAACATTGGCTTTAAGTCTTTGAAAAATATTTTCATTTTTGCTCAATTTTATTTTGACAAAGCCAAGATGAGTTTGACAAAAATAATTCTAGGGAAAACGAAAACACTTGTGAATCAATTCAGACAAGTCCTATACGCATCCTTGATTCATTTTTAATCAATTTTTATCTTTTCAAATTTTTGCATGCGTTTGACAATTCTTGTCTTTTAATTCACAAACTAATACATGATAGCCAAAATAAATCAAAACAGACTTAGATCAGACCATGGGAAATATTTATTCATATTAGTCGATTAGAGGAAATATTATTATAGCCAAAATCATTCCAAAATATAGATATTCAAAACATCATATTTTTGTGGAGTTCATATCTGATTACCTTCTGGGTTTCTTGACTCCCATGTCAGCTTTCAATATATCCTTGATATGTTCTCTCATCTTGCAGATATCATTTTTGAAATTCTCACATTCAAATCTTTTAGTCACATTTCCAGCCATGTAATGTCCAAAGGCCTCTTTAATATTGGTGCCCGGAAGAGCTCCGGCATCCCACCAAATTATGCATTCTTCAAAGCTTCTTTGGAATCCCAAACTTTCACCATTATTGTTGGTATAATCTCTAAGCTCATACCACATCTCGGTTTGCTTCCTTTTTGCTTCTTCTTCCTTATTCTTCTCAGATATCCATTGAGCTTGATCAGCTTTGAGCCATCTTTTCACCATACTTGGCACATTCTCAGATGTCCAGAGTTTTTGTGGTGTTATGGTTCATTTTGAGCATTCTAACCATCCTCGAGTTTCAGCAACTTTCGATGAGCTTGATCCAAGACTCGGATTTGTAAATTGAGCGAAACCAACTTGGGATTGTTGACCACGTCCTCGTCCACGGCCGTTTGTTGGTGCGGCGGTCAAAATTGGCTGTTGCGGTTGACTTCCAAGGATGAATTCTTGTTGTTGTAAAGCCAGATGATTGAGAATTTCTTCCCCCCTTATGGCATTATCAATCAAAAAGCCAAGGGATTTGGAATCTTGTTCTTGATTGGCTTTAACAAGCTTAACACCATCATGTGTTTTGAGAGAAACATCCTGCAAATCAGATATTTTGTTAGCCATAGAGGATAATTCTACCTCAAGGTGATTTATCCTTGTCTCCGGGTCTTGTATGGCCTTTATTTGTCTTATGTGTATTTCATTGTTGATCTTCTCGGTAGCTTCTCGTTCCTTCTTCATGAGTTGGATTATCTCCAATAATCCTTCGGTGAGATCTCCTTTCAGATGTCTTTCGGCTCTGTCTATCTTTGTCTGTAGAGCATTTTGATGTTCCAAAAGCTCCTTCAAATTTGTTCGTGTTTCCTCAAAGTGTTGTAACGAGAGATGTCCTTTCTCGGTAAGAGTAGTTCCAATCTTTTGACACACAACATCACTTGATTCTGTGACTTTTGCAAATAGTGATGTTAACAAATCTTCTTCATCTTCTTCTCGGGTTCGGCTTCTACTCATGTTCAGAGAGTGTAGACTTTTGAACAAATTCCTTTGTGGATCACCAAGAACTGGATTTTCAACAAGCTGCAAATTTTCTTCTGGTGATTCGGCTTCTTCAAGATGATTTTCAATTTCTTCTTCAACAACCTCTGTTCTTGAAATAATCTCTGTATTTAAATTGACTTCTTCCAGAGAGTTATTTTGAGGAGACATCACAGAGGTGTTATTGTGCACTGGCGCTTCATATAAGTATTCCCCCCCCCCCCAATTGAGGGTCTAATTTTACCATCAATTTGATCCCTTACTTCATCCCTTGTAGGGTCCATTGCATTTATATCAATATTGGTGGGGGTCACTTTTGATATCGAAAGTTTAGCACAGTGAACTATAACAGGAATAGACTCATGCGTTTCAGAAGCTGAAATTGGTACCTCTACAAGTGTACTTCCTTCATTCGCCCTTTCTCCAAAATTTTCAAGAAAATCATTGGCTATATTAATTGAAGTATCACCTGGATGTCGATGAGTGTCAGTCAACGATCTGTGTAGAGCAATCTGTAGCCTCATTTCATTCTCTTTTTCAATACCATTTGGAGAGACTTGATTGGCATCTTCTTGAGTTGCTGCGGCCACTCGTTTTCCCCTACTGTTCTTTTCTTGAAGCTTCAGCCTATAAACTTGATTTGCATCCATGTTTAGTGCTTTAAGCATTGAGTTAGTTCCTAGCGATTCAAAGGCTAATTCTTCACTTTGTATCAACTCTGAATCAAATTTCAATTAATCACCAAAAATAAACATACATATATACGGTAGATTCTAAAACACACATCTAATCAAATAATCAAATATTTAGAAACTAGCCAATTAATTAAAATAACTAATTAAAAACACTTAGCATGGAAATTTTCACATAAGCAATTATACATAACACACGTATTATGCCATAGCTAAAAACATTTAGTCATGCAATTAAATCAAATAAACACAGATTTTTGAAAATGAATTGCATGACACATATTTTCACGTTAAATTTCACATACAATTTTACAAATAGATACTAAACACATTGAACTAATTTATTCATGCAATTTTCGAACAAATATATGAACGTACATATCAAATAAAATATATGAGCATAAGTATCAAATTTAAATCATGAGATTAAGTCCAGTGATACTTAGCTCATTTCAAGCATTCCCAATTCATGCCTTAAAGTAGAAAATCTCGGTTCGCATAAAGGCTTCGTGAGAATATCTGCAACTTGGTTCTCCGTAGGGATATACTCGATTTTTAGATCTTTCTTTTCAACATGATCCCTTATGAAATGATGTCGTATGTCGATATGTTTGGTTCTTGAGTGAAGCACTGGATTGTGGGTGATAGCGATTGCACTTGTATCGTCACAAAATATGCTAACATCGTCGCAATTTACTCCATAATCCTTCAATTTTTGCTTCATCCACAAAATTTGAGCACAAGAACTTCCTGCAGCAATATATTCGGCCTCGGCGGTATTAGTTGCGATGGAATTTTGCTTTTTGCTGAACCAAGAAACAAGCCTTCCCCCCAAGAACTGGAATGTCCCGGAAGTGCTTTTTCTGTCTATTTTGCAACCTGCAAAATCCGCATCTGAAAAACCATTTAGAGTAAAATCTGTACCTTTAGGATACCACAATCCAACATTGATTGTGCCCTTCAAGTATCTTATGATTTTCTTTGTTGCGGTGAGGTGGTTTTCTTTTGGATTTGCTTGGAATTTTGCACACACTCCCACAGCATAAGAAATGTCCGGCCTGCTTGCAGTCAGGTATAGTAGTGAACCAATCATTCCTCTATACTTTGTTTGGTCGACATCTTTTCCATCTTCGTCTTTGTCTAGCCTTATATATGTACTCATTGGAATTTTAATCGATGATTTTCCATCAAGGCCAAACTTCTTTATTAAGTCGCGGGTGTACTTTGCTTGATTGATGAATATTCCTTCCTTCAATTGTTTGACTTGTAAGCCCAAGAAATAATTCAATTCACCCATCATGCTCATTTCGAATTTATTCTACATAAGCTTTGAAAATTTCTCACACAAAGAATTGTTAGTGCTTCCAAAAATAATATCATCAACATATATTTGCATTAATAAAATACGATCACCATCTTGAATTCTAAATAAAGTTTTGTCAACAAGGCCTTTGGTGAATCCACAGCTTATCAAGAACATTGACAAGGTGTCATACCAAGCTCTAGGTGCTTGTTTCAACCCATAAAATGCCTTTTTAAGTTTGTAGATTTTATCACCTTCGCCTTTTGCCTCAAAACCTGGGGGTTGTTTGACATAAACTTTTTCTTCGAGTAGTCCATTCAAGAATGCGCTTTTCACGTCCATTTGATAAATAGTCTTGCTACCGGTGCAAAGGTTTCATCAAAATCTATTCCTTCTTCTTGAGAGTATCCTTTTGCAACGAGCCTTGCTTTATTCCTAACAATCACGCCTTCTTCGTTTGCTTTGTTCCGGAAGACCCATTTAGTTCCTACAACATTGTGGTTCATTGGTCTTGGAACAAGTTCCCAAACGTCATTTCTTTTGAATTGATCGAGTTCCTCTTGCATAGCGTCAATCCAACTTGGATCATTTAGAGCTTCGTCCACTTCTTTTGGTTCAATCTGAGATAGATAACATGTGAACAATGCTTCCATAGTAGATGATCTTGTTTTCACGCCATCTCGAACATTTCCGATCACTAATTCTTGTGGGTGATTTTTGAGCCATCTTAAGTCTGGTTGAAAAGGGTGCATGGTGCTGGGTGGATTCACTGGTTGAGAAGAGGTAGCACTGGTTCGAATTTCTGCTTCATTTTGTAAATTTCCAACTTCTCCAGTAATTGCATCCAAGGGCTGATTTGCAATTTCCACTTCAACTGCATCCCTGGGTTGATTTGCAATTTCAATACCAATTGCATCCCGCACTTCATTTCTTACTGGATGAGAGATGGGATTTTCTAGAGAATTAATTTCCAACTCATCCATTCCCACGTGTATGGATTCTTCAACCACCATTGTTCTTTTGTTCAACACTCTGAATGCTTTGCTGGTAGTCGAATATCCTAGAAAAATTCCTTCATACTTATTGGATCAACTGGTCCAAATAAGTCCATGTGTAGCAAGCTTAACGGTCTTGATGTTGATTCGTGCATCTTAGACTTGAATGATGATTAGATTTGCTTTCCGCGTTGGCATGCATCACACACTTGGTCTTTCTTGAAGATAATACTTGGTAGTCCTTCAACTAGATTTTTCTTTGCAAGCTGAGTGATAGTCTTGAAGTTTAAATGGTTGAGCTTTTTGTGCCATTCCCAATTTTCTTCATTCGAATTTCTGGCCATTAAGCATACTGAATCTTTGCTTGTGCTCCAATCAACAACATACATATTCTTTCGCCTTTTTCCAGTGAGCACAACTTCATTTGAGAGCTCATTTTTTATTAGGCAATTATCTTTGGTAAATTCCACAAGATAGCCTTTATCACAAAATTGACTTGTGCTCAACAAATTGAATTTTAGGCCTTCAACAAATGAAACATCTTCGATCTTTAAACCATTTCTTTCAATTGTACCAACTCCTTTTGTAGTTCCATAATTTTGATTTCCTCCAAATATAACTTTTGGTCCATCGATTTTCTTGAAATTCACTAGACAAGATTTATTTCTAGTCATGTGGCGTGAGCAACCACTGTCAATGTACCAAACATCCTACAAAAAAGATTAGTTGGTTTTAGGTACCCATACTTGCTTGGGTCCTTTGCTGTTAGTAATTTTTGGTAACCAAACCCACCTTGATCCTATTGAATTAAGATAAGGCGGTTTGTAACCATTTGAAACACGATAATCATAATTAACTTTTGAAAACATTTTTGGCGCCGGATTTTGAAAAACATTTTTAAACTTAGGCACCTGGGAAGAGGATTGTTGCTTTGGTCTATAAGAAGTATTAAAACAGGATTTACACAGCCAATCCTTTTGAGTGGAATAAAATCTTCCATCTCTATTTCTAGAAAAGCTTCCCTCTTATCTAAAAATTCTTTTTGCACTTGACTCTTTGGCATATCTTTGCTTGAAGAATTTTTGTTGCTTTGCCGTAGTATTGAACTGTTTCGGCCTTTCAACATTCAACTTTGCTTTCTCATGATAGCCAAGTCCTTGTCTCATTGTGCTATACTGACTTTTAACAAATTTTACCACTTGCACTTTATTGGTTAAAGGAGTAGTAATATTAGTCAGTTTTTGAGGGGTTTGAGAACATGTGGAGTCATAACCGATTCCGGTTCTATCTCCTGATGGCTTTTGCATGTATACCATTTTATCCATAATTTTGGACGAATTAGTAAACGTAGCAATGGTAGCCCGAAGGTTATGTTCTCTAGCTTCTCTTGCTTTACACTCTTCTTGAAGTTGAATATTTTCACTCTTCTTGAAGTTGAATATTTTCACTCTTCAAGTTACTCATTTCAAGTAAAGAATCTTGCAATTTTTTATTCATCTCTTCTTTTTCAAGAATTAGAATATTATTGCGCTCCTTGAGTTGAGGATGAGTGAGCATAATCTCTTGACAATCTCGCATTAGACTGCCAATAGATTCACGAGAAAAAGAGGAATTAACAGAATTGAAAATTAGATGTTACCTCTTCTTCCTCTGCTCCAAGAGCCATAAAGCACTCTTCACTTGAACTCAACTCAATTGATTTGCATATTAGAGCCGTGTCATCTTCCGAACTTGAGCTTTCATCACTTGATGACAATCCATTCGACTCATCATTTTCATTTGGTTCGTTGCTAACGATAGCTTTTCTTTTGTCGCGCTTGAACCTTCGATCTTTGCTTTCGGATTTATTCGGTATAGATTCAACATTTATTCCTTGATACTTGCTAACGATCGGATACGGACAATTTATTTTGAAATGTCCGGGTTTGCGGCAATTGTAGCATAAATTGTTGTTTTCTTCGACTTTTTCTTCTTGTGTCGTGCGAGAGACAAATTTTCCACGAGCAGAATTTTTGTTTTCTCCTTTTCGCATGAACCTTTTGAATTTTCTAACAAAAAGAGCAAATTGTTCGTCAGTTATAAAATCAATATTATCTACTGACCTGGAGGTTGACGGTTGTTCGGCCATTAGAGCTGGATTTCGAATTTCATGAACTTCATCATCTTTGGCCTTCATCTCGAACTCATTTGCTTTAAGATCACTAAATAATTTATCGGTTGACAATATTCTTAGATCTCGGTGATCTCGCATAGCCGTAACCTTCATGTCCCATGTAGATGGTAAGCCTTGTAGAACTTTGAGATTAATTTCCTTTTGGCTAATATTTTTGCCAAGGTCATTAATTTCTCCAAGGATTTTGATCATTCGAGCTTCCATATCAACAATGGATTCGTTTGAGAGCATTTTGAAGTCCTCGAACTTCTTCATAGCAATAGTGAGCTTGTTATCCTTTTCTTGTTCATCTCCTTCTCCGATCTTGATGAGAGTATCCCAAATTTCTTTTGCACTTGTACATTTTCGCACTTTTGGGAATATTGTATCATCAATGGCTTTGAACAGAATATCTTTGGCAATGTTGTCAAGATTGTTCCTCTTTCTATCATCTGATGTCCATTCCGGTTTTGGCTTAGGTACGAATTGTTGAGCATCCGGTGATAGAAGAAAAGCCGTATTGACTTTCAATATTTCGATCGGGCCAGTGGAAATAACTTCCCACATTTCATTGTGTAAAGCTGATAGATGAACCTGCATGCGAACTTTCCAATCATCAGATTTATCAAGCGAGAATAATAGATTTTGAGCTAAATCTTTATTCATCTTCTCGGTTGATACGAGAGATAAATAATCCAATTTACACACACTGGGTAAGATTGATCTTCCTAGCAGTCAGAAACAAGGTTGACCCATAGAGACAACTTGCTTTGAAAGCAAATTGGCCTAAATAGACAGCCTGTTCTGATACCAATTGTTGGTCCCAAAAGAGGTAAGGTGAAAGTCTAGAGGGGGGGGGGTGAATAGACTTTCAAACTTTTTAGCACAGTACCACAATTGCTAAGCTAGAGATAAACCAAAACTCTTAACTAGATTGTTAGAGTATGGTGCACAGCGGAAATTAATAAACGATACGGTGTGTGTGTAGATTGTGTCAAGATTATTCTCGTGAGAAGCAAGCAAGAGCAGTAAGTAAAGAAAGCAGTAAAGAACACAAGGCAATTTATAGTGGTTCGCGAGGTGGTGTAATCCTCCTACTCCACTTGCTCTTATCTCCAAGAGCAATTCACTATATCCACCACTTCTTCGTTCCAAGATACATTGAATTTCGTGATCTAGTGCTTTGATCACCAAGTCCACACTAATCACGCCCAGTGCCACCAACACTACTGCTTCGGGTTTCACGTCGCCGCGTTACTTTCCCAGGATTTCACGACTCCGCGTTACTTTCCCCCCATCTTCTACGATCCGGTAGAAACGTATCTTCCGTGATCTAGTGCTTTGATCACAAAGCCCGCACTAATCACGTCCAATGTCCTCCGACACTGCTGCTTCGGATCTCACAACTCCGTGTGACAATCCAGGATTTCACAACTCCGTGTTACTTTCCTCCTTTCCCTTGTTTAGCTCAAAAACAAGTTTTGCCTTGATTCCAACTTTGAGACTCTGTAGATGATCTTCGATGGTGCGCTGAGTCTCTTGAAGTTGATGAAGATTCTAACACTCTTGGATATTTCTTTTCTAAGCTCTGTATCACTCTGAGTGTTTATCTCACAAAGAATATATCAATTTAAGCTCTTGAGATGGAAAGCTTTCTTTGAATTTTGTATTCTCTGTTTAGCTCTGTTCTTTTCGTTTCTTGCTTATTTGCTTCTGCTTTCCACAGCTTCAATCTTCATCCTTTTACAGCTGGTAATGAGAATATTTCCGTTGGAGAGAAACGTTCTCATTTTTGAATTTCATCCAGCTGTATAGTCTTTTCAGAGGATAAGATAACGTTGCAGATATGTCAGAGATTTCTCTGCAAGTTGAGCTAGAAGTTCTTGCAAAATTGGCGTCCCATAAATCTCCATCTGGTGTATATCACGCCTCTTGGGATTTTTATCTTCAAAATATAATCTCCAATATAATCCCTTACTAGTTAGACTAGTATTTTTGCTTTTGCAACTTCTTCTTATATTTTCCTCTGTACTTCACGTCTGGGTATAGGGTCTTGTATGCTTCTGCAACTTCTTCTTATATTTTCCTCTGTACTTCACGTCTGTGTATAGGGTCTTGTATACTGCTTCCAGACTTCACCCGTCTTGTACTTCACGTCTGTGTATAGGGTCTTGTAAACTGCTTCCAGACTTCACCCGTCTTGTACTTCACGTCTGTGTATAGGGTCTTGTAAACTGCTTCCAGACTTCACCCGTCTTGTATACTGCTTCCAGACTTCATCTCTTCAATTGACTTGGAAAATCTCTTCCCTTGCTTCCAGACTTCACTCTTCAATTGACTTTATATCTCCAACTTGTATGCTTCTGCAACTTCATCTCTTCCCTTGCTTCCAGCTTCTGCAACTTCTGCTTATACTTTGCTCTGTACTTCACGTCTTGGAAAATTGACTTTATATCTCCAACTTGTATGCTTCTGCAACTTCATCTCTTCCCTTGCTTCCAGCTTCTGCAACTTCTGCTTATACTTTGCTCTGTGCTTCACGTCTTGGAAAATCTCTTCCCTTGCTTCCAGACTTCACCCTTGCTTCCAGCTTCTGCAACTTCTGCTTATACTTTGCTCTGTACTTCACGTCTTGGAAAATCTCTTCCCTTGCTTCCAGACTTCACTCTTCAATTGACTTTATATCTCCAACTGCATGCTCTTTGACTTTGCAAATTGCATCCCTTCGACCTAGTTAATATGGAAATCTCATCCCATTGACTTTGCAAATTGCTTCCCTTCGGCCAAACCATCGCCTCATACTTTATCTGATGGAATTTAAACTTGGCTTCTTTAAAATATGTGAAATATGAAATTCGAACCTGTGACCTTGCATATAATAATTCAAACTTTTACCAACTCGTCCATACAACTTTTTGTTTACCTTCTTGTTTCACTTGGTGTACTCCTTTCTTTCCATAGATGCTTGATCTTCAAGATAGCTTCATGCAAACTTTAAGTCACGTTCTTTCTTCTTCGGGATTTCTTGAGGGATTTCTTCTTGAATATCATACGCATACATCTTCCTCTTTTGTTTGCCATTTTCTCTAGGCAAATTCTTGATTTTTGGCTTTATCTCTTCTTCATCCATTTCCTCAACTAATGAATTTATTTTTCCCTTTCTTGGTCTATGACTCGACTTAGTCTAACCAAAAATAAAATTGGGGATCTACGATTTACAATATGGCATATCAAAATCTATTACAATTTATTCCTAACAGTGCACTCAATATTTAACATTAATAATCAAGATTATAAATAATATTTCGTGTCACATCAACCGTATGATAAATGTCACATGCAATACGTCAAACTTGCTTAGAATAATTCAAATGTTAAGTATGGAAAGTTTGAGTTACATGCATACGTGAAAACACACTAAACCCGAAAGATTATGATAGACAGTGAATAGTAAACGGTTTAGTCAGATGATAAAGCGAATTATGTAAGTGCGGTATGTAAATGAGAGAGGCAATTTATAGTGGTTCGGAAGTGGCGTAATCTTCCTAGTCCACATTACTCCATTCACTTCTAGGAGTAATTCACTATTTTCCACACACAGTTACAATAGTGAATAAGCACTACACAAGCACTTCTTCCGGATGTCTTGCACACGGCTACACCCAACTCCGAGTTTCTCGCACATAGCTACACTCAACTACGAGTATTTCGCACACAGCTATACTCAACGCCAACAAAGTGTTTTGCACACAGCTACACTTAGCAACTACGAGTGTTTTGCACACAGCTACACTCACTAGAGTATTTTGCACACAGCTATACTCTTTTTACAATTACAAATACAAAGGTAAGTGTATCTCTCTCCAACTAATGTTGAGACTATTCAAACTAAGTCTCTTTTCTAGATATTTCAATGAATATTTGAGCACTTTGTATTTCTAGATTTCGCACTTGTTCATCCGTGTGTTGTGTTTGTCTTCAAGTCTTCATGGCCTTTTATAGAAAATCAAATATATCCGTTGGAGTGGGATAATTTGATATTTGAAATTTGAATCTTCATAGCCTGATATTGTTGACAATAGTAGTCTTTCAATTTTGATTTGATTGTCAACTTGCCTGACAAGATAATATTTTTATCTCAACTTGATTTTCAAGTTGTTTCTAAAAATTATTATTTCCTTCATCATCTTCAAATGTCCAACGTCTCTTAGAAATGAATTTCTTCTGACATGATTTAATTTTTAGGATAAGATTCCATATTGTTCTGATCATGTTCTCAGGTAATTTGGATTCTTGTGACATGTGGGATGAATCAAAATAAATTCCTTCGAATTTATCTATTTTCTGATCATCTTGTTTCTTTTCCACATTCTGTTCCTTAAAGGATACATTGTGCTCATTTGGATACATCTTGCTTGTTTGACTTCGGCACTTCTTGCTTGTTTGACTTGATACATCGTGCTTTTCTGATTAGGCTACATTGTGCTCCTTAAGGCACATCGCGGTTGTTGACGTCGTGCTTTTCTGATTAGGCTACATTGTGCTCCTTAAGGCACATCGTGCTTGTTGACATCGTGCTTTTCTAAAACATTGTGCTTGTACGAACATTAAGCTTCTTTGGAACATTGTGCTTGTAGACATCTTGCTCTTTTTAAGACATTGTGCTCCTTGGGCACATCTTGCTCGTAGACATCGTGCTTGTCCGAATTCTTGACTTGTAAAAAATAAGTCCTTGGGGGAATCAATCTCAAGTGTGATCGTTGCGAATAAAGACTTCTACCATTTCGCTGTTAGGCTCATCTAGTCATTTATTGCAATGTCATTCCTTAATGCTTCTTTCCCGGATGAATACTTGTAAGACCAAAATTAATTGTCCAAATTAATTTTGTTCTTCATGTGGTAGATTTCCCCTTTACTCGATATTCTGGATTGTGATGCTTGTACTAAAGACCTAAATTCTAAGGGGATATAAAGTAAATTTTGCTCATCAAAACTTTATTACAAAAAATATTCCTATCAATTTTCCACCTTTTTGATGACGCCAAAACCTATACTCAGTCATTTGACTTGTCTTTAAAAAAAATTATTTTTTCAAAGGATTTTATTTATCTTGACATAGCCATGATGAGTTTGACAATTGATTTTGACTCTAGGAAAGGTATTTTTAGCAACAAAATTCCTATTCGCATTTTTGGATTTTTAATGTTAATGAATTTTGTAACTTTTCCAATTATGCGATTTTTACAAGCTAAGCTAAAAATGTTACCTTTCAAGACAAATTAAAATAACACTAGATAAAATACTTAAAAGCATCAAAATCAGATAGACAAGATCATTGCAAATTGTTTATGGTCATACTCCATGTTCGTAGACCATACAAAAATATTGTGACATCAATCATACAAATTAAATCATTTGATTATTCTACTTCTACTTTCTTCTAGAACATGTTTATATAATTTTTAACTTCAATGAAATTGTCACTAATGGCATAATCTTTGCATACCTGCCCAATCACGTAATAGTTGAAAGCTTCAATGATATTGTTTCCGGGCAGTACACCTTATTCATACCATATGATGCATTCTTCTAGACTTCTGTCTCCTTGAAGTTCTGCATCATTCACCTTGATGTAGTCTCGAAGCACATGATCATTAAAGATCTTGCATAGCTCTTGATTCTTCTGAAATTCTCATTCGAAACCCACATATTTTGGTAACTTGGACCACTCTTCTTCATCCCTTTTGGTAGATCATTTAGATTTACCATCTTGGCATTTCAACTCTGCCATCCATTGGTGTGGATTCCAAATAAATAGCTTCTTTGTTGTACCAATTTATTTGCTCTTGATTTCCACCTGCACAAATAATTTCACGAAATGATCTGTTAGTGGTATTGGTACTGCTTGATCCTCCTGGACTGCTTGCATCACCACCGAACCAATATTCCATTCCTCCTCTTCTTGCAACATTGCTTCTGCCAGAAGATCTGCCCCCTCCTCTACTACTGCTTGCGCCAATATTTTTGGTAACCATGGCAGTCGTGATAGTTTTCAACATGCCTTCCAAATGACTAAATCTTTCTTCCCCCTTTTTGGCGTAATCTTCCTAGTCCACATTACTCCATTCACTTCTAGGAGTAATTCACTATTTTCCACACACAGTTACAATAGTGAATAAGCGCTACACAAGCACTTCTTACGGATGTCTTGCACACGACTACACCCAACTCCGAGTTTCTCGCACATAGCTACACTCAACTACGAGTATTTCACACACAGCTATACTCAACGCCAACTAAGTGTTTTGCACACAGCTACACTTAGCAACTACGAGTGTTTTGCACACAGCTAAACTCACTAGAGTATTTTGCACACAGCTATACTCTTTTTACAATTACAAATACAAAGGTAAGTGTATCTCTCTCCAACTAATGTTGAGACTATTCAAACTAAGTCTCTCTTCTAGATATTTCAATGAATATTTGAGCACTTTGTATTTCTAGATTTCACACTTGTTCATCCGTGTGTTGTGTTTGTCTTCAAGTCTTCATGGCCTTTTATAGAAAATCAAATATATCCGTTGGAGTAGGATAATTTGATATTTGAAATTTGAATCTTCATAGCCTGATATTGTTGACAATAGTAGGTCTTCAATTTTGATTTGATTGTCAACTTGCCTGACAAGATAATATTTTTATCTCAACTTGATTTTCAAGTTGTTTCTAAAAATTATTATTTCCTTCATCATCTTCAAATGTCCAACATCTCTTAGCAATGAATTTCTTCTGACATGATTTAATTTTTAAGATAAGATTCCATATAGTTCTGATCATGTCCTCAGGCAATTTGGATTCTTGTGACATGTGGGATGAATCAAAATAAATTCCTTCGAATTTATCTATTTTCTGATCATCTTGCTTCTTTGCCACATTCTGCTCCTTAAAGGATACATTGTGCTCCTTTGGATACATCTTGCTTGTTTGACTTCGGCACTACTTCGGCACTTCTTGCTTGTTTGACTTGGCACATCGTGTTTTTTTGAAACATTGTGCTTGTACGAACATTGAGCTTCTTTGGAACATTGTGCTTGTAGACATCTTGCTCTTTTGAAGACATTGTGCTCCATGGGCACATCTTGCTAGTAGACATCGTGCTTGTCCGAATTCCTTAATGCTTCTTTCCTGGATGAATACTTGTAGGACCAAAATTAATTGTCCAAATTAATTTTGTTCTTCATGTGGTAGATTTCCCTTTGACTCGATATTCTGGATTATGATGCTTGTACTAAAGACCTAAATTCTAATGGGATCTAATGTACATTTGGCTCATCAAAACTTTATTACAAAAATATTCCTATAAACATCGTCATTTAATTAATGGAATTTCTAAATTTGCAATTTATTTGAATTTAAGACATTTAATATTTAACCTTTATTAGAGATAATCTTATATGAACAATTTGAATTCAATTAAGAATCTAGGGCCACATGATCTTTGTCAAATTTACTAGATTTGGTTGAAAGTATTGTCATAATATAATACCTCTAGTATTGTCCACATATATTTATTCACAACATTTATTGGAGGAGGACACTCATCGGAGCAAAATGAGTGAGGGGTGAAATAGACATTGTATTGGAGAAGTTTGTTATAACTTCTCATCCTGCCATAGACATGTGTATATAAGCAGATGATCTCTGTTGTTCTCTGTTGTAACAGATTAGATTCTTTTTCCTTCCTCTTCATTCAGTTGCTACTCTCCCTGTCATGAATAATACTTTACCTTTCCACCATTTCCTTTGTATGTGAGGCTCTCTCATCAACATTTTCCCTATGACATTACTATCTCATGTTCACTCCTCGTTAAAATGCACACTAAAAAACCCCAATGGGAAAAAAAAATCTAGTTAGGGAAAAGGGAACATGAAATATGTGTGTTAAATTGTTAATGAGCTGTCTCGTTAAAAATTTGTAATTAAAAAAATCATATCAAAGCTCAATCAAATGAAAAACATTATATCGATTGGTCTTCAAGACTCATTCTTCAGGATTGATCTAAGCAAATGTCCTTCCCGCTGGAGATGAAGATAAATGTTCAAAACCTACATGCTTTAGTCTACATACCATGAACAAGAGGCAGTAACATGGTTTGAAGACTTTGATGTAAGTCATTAATCTAAACTCACAAGAAGAAGAAGAAAGGACGATCATATCATTCCTAGGGTATAATGCTTTCTTAGAGTGAAGGGCATTGATAGCTACCTTGGAGTTTTTTAAAAGCCATTTGAGGGTTAAGCGTGACCTTTGGTGCAGTGGTCGAGCAACATCTTCTGTTCAAAGAATTTTTTTAGCACACTCAACAGGGTTTCAGATTACCCTATCACGATCTTTTCTGCTTGATCGTATGTCCTTCAATTATTACAAGTATGTTGTTTGTTTTTTCAACTCATTTTTTGATTTCTTTTATTTCTCATTATATATTCAATTTTGCACTGATATAACACGTTTGATGCACAAAATGAATTTTAGAGGAAAAGTAACCATATTTCATACGCAAAGGAATATGACATAATATATCTTGTGTGTGATTGTGGGTTAATAAGAAAGTATCCAATTAAAAAAAAATGGCACATTACTGGGTGACAGAGAGCGATAATTGTTGAGTTCTCTAGCTTTCTAAAAATTAATAAAACGGGTCTACATACATTTATGTTTTACTCACCACCTATCCACCCTCAAAACCATCATCATTTTGTTAATAGATTTCCCATTATATTTATTACATTTATTACTTAAACAATTATTTGACATGATCTCTCATGGATAATTTTAATGCAATTAAGAGTTATGGTCATGTGATCTCACTCATATTTTGAAGTATTGAATTCAGATTGACTAAATTTTCTTCAAAAACTGAATAAAAAAGCTAAACCTACGTATGCATTGGCATTTGCAAGATTGCATAAATAGTAATCTTGCAAATTTCATTTCAATGGCCCAGTTACTTTATTTTGTAAAAAATTCATAAATGTCGAATGTGACAACAAAACTTCAATTTTGTTGTTGTTGTTTTTTTTTAATTATTTTTTTATATAACATGAAAGAAGGTCCACATAGATATGACTGTAGATTGGAATTATATGGATGCAGGAAATAGTAAATTGGAAATGTAGTGATTTAATTGCACTTTTTTTTTTTGGTACCATTTAAGATGTTTCAATAAAAAAAAATTTTAGTTTTTTTTTTTAAATTTATTATATAAAAGTTCAATTCCACTATTTGGCCAAAATCAAGGATTAATTTAACCCTTATCTCTTGAATATATTATAGAAAATATATTTTTAGTTATTTTCTATTATAGTTAATTCTATTTTTTGTCATAGATTTATAGGTGTCCATCTATTTTCAATCCTTATTTTAAAAAACATCTTCCTTTGATCCTTCTGTTATTTTAGTTACTTTTTTGGTCTTCCGTTAAAGAGTACGTTTTCCCATGGTAGATGTGGACAAGGACTTTAGCTCTGTTTGGTAAAATAGTTAACTAATCAGCTAATTTTTGCTTGTTTGACTACTATTAGTTGTTTGACTTGGTTGAACGGTTAATATGAGTGTTAGATTAATCATTTCTATGTAATAGCTTATTGCTACAAAATGCTAAAATTCAAACCTTTTTTTTATTAGCTTTTGGAGAAAAATAAATTACATCTTAAAAGGTCATTTTTACATATAATCAGCTATTAACTAATAGCTAATTTACCAAACATCTTTCTACAACAAGCGAATTTATAAAATCTTATCAGATGGTTCAGATTGCTTAATCCGATGGAAATAACTAAATGATGTTTAGTGTGTTAAAAATGAATATTAATGATGCATGAGGTTCTCAGTCTAAGAATCTAGCATAGATTTGAATAAGCACTCAACCACTCTATCTCAATCCACAAACTGATACATGAACATGCTATCCTTCATCAATCTGAAAAGACTTTAAAGTAAGCCAGTAATCTCACATTATATAACGTCTGTGGCATACAAAATATAGCCTTTATAGCTGCATGATTGGTAATATATTTGGTAGTTTCAGGAAGCTTTCTCCATGTTTATAAGTTCTCTGGTGCCCAAACAACTTCTTAAGTTCAAAGAATTTCTTAGTACACTCAACAGAGAGTCAGATTCTCCTACCATGATCTCTTCCACTTTATCGTCTGCCTTTGGAATATTTGCAGGCATGTTGGTTACTCTTTTTACTCATTTTTTGATTTCTATTATTTCTCAATACACACTCAAGTTCATGAGAGATGTTTCTTTTATATAACTTGGTAACATATATATGGGCCACATAATTTGTTCAATTTGGCACTCAAATAGCACGTATGATGCACAAAATAGATATAGAGAAAGGAAATGCAACAAATAGATATTGTGTGTGACAGTGGGTTAATAAAAAATTTAGTATCCAATACAAAAAAGAAAATAAAGAAGATGGGACAGGCACATCATTCTCATGGTTAACTGCTTTCTTAGAGCGAAGATCCTCGATTGCCGCCTTGGATTTTCTACTCATTTTTTGTTTTTGTTGTTCCTCACTACTATCTTAGATTTGTGAGAGATGTTTCTTTCATAAATTTTGTAAAACTAGAATTTTTCTTAATTTCTTTTTTAAACATATATATTTATGTTCTACCCGCCACCTACCACCTTGAAAAACATCATTATTTTTTTTTTTGAAAAACATCATTATTTAATTAATGGAATTTGTAAATTTGCAATTTACTTGAATTTAAGACATTTAATATTTAACCTTTAGATAATCTTATATGAACAATTTGAATTCAATTAAGAATCTATGGGCCACATGATCTCAGTTCAAATTTACTAAATTTGGTTAAAACTATTGTCATAATATAATACCTCTAGTATTGTCCACATATATTTTTTCACAACGCTCTCCCTTTGACATTACTATCTCATGCTCACGCCTCGTTAAAAACACACTAGAAAACCTCGGTGGGAAAAATTTAGTTGGGGAAAGGAGAACATGAAATATGTGTGTTAAATTGTTAATGAGTTGTCTCGTTAAAAATCTTTAATTAAAAAAACTAATATCAAACCTCAATCAAAGGAAAAGCATTACATCGGTTCGTCCCACTTCAGGATTGATCTAAGCAAATGTCCTTCCCACTAGAGATAAAAAATCCTCAAACCTACACGCTTTAGTCTACATACCACGAACATGAGGCAGTAACATAGTTTGAAGCCATTGATGTAAGTTATCGATCTAATCTCAGAAGAAGAAGAAGAAGAAGAAGAAGAAATCATCGATAACTACCTTAGAGTTCTTTAAAAGTCATTTGAGGGTTAAGCTTGGCCTTTGCTGATCGAGCAACTTCTTCAGTTCAAAGTCATTTGAGGGTTAAGCTTGGCCTTTGCTGATCGAGCAACTTCTTCAGTTCAAAGATTTTTTTAGCACACTCGTGATGGATTCAATTTTGCACTGATATAGCGCGTTTGATGCAGATAATGAATTTTAGAGGAAAAATAATCATATTTCATAGGCAAAGGAATATGACATAATATATCTTGTCTGTGATTGTGGGTTAATAAGAAAGTATCTAATTTAAAAAACAAGGGCGCATTACTCGGTGACAGAGAACGATAAATGTTGAGTTGTCTAGCTTTCTAAAAATTTATAGAACGAGACAAAATTTATAAATTTAAAAGAATCAATAGATAAATAGTATAATTGTTCTTATATTTTTTTTTACTTAATTAATCCCTTAATTGAATTTGGATTACGGGGTGTCACACCAAGAGTCTTATTAAACTCATATCATCAATGGTGTCTTGAGAAGATGATAACTCAAAGTATTTTCTTTGTAATTCGTGGAGAGAGTTTCTTTACATTTAAATCTTGAAGAATATTTATTGTTAAGAACATCTCTTTTTTCTCTCTCTCTTTATTTCCCAGGTAAACAAGCAGTATATATAATACTTTGAGTCTTGGATGACAAGTAATCTTCTAGGGATTTCTTGTAGACAAAGATTACTTGCTAATATTCTTTTTTGGCAATTCTGACTTCATCAAGAATGGTTTCTAAAACCATCAATATGGTATTGCATTGCTGGTCATAAAGGTTGCGAAATCAACTGCTAATTTCCAAAACCCGACTGGCGTAGTGATTGTTCCGCAAAATCATCACTCCATGACTGTGTAACAGACACAACTTGACGTATATATCTAGTTTTGCCATAGTAATTTGCAAATTACAAGCTGGGGTTTACAAAATTCAAACACTAACAAACTCCCCCTTTAGCTATTATTTGACAAAACAACTCGATAAAGAATACTACAATTAAACAACCAAAAAACTTAAAGCAAAAAACAGTTACAATCATAAACGTAAAACACCTTCAAAACCAACCAACTGTCTTTAAAGAAATCTAACAAATTTATCAAACTCCCCCTCAACGTATACTAAAACTCCCCCTCCATGTATACTACTCTACCTTTTTATCAAAATAATAGACAAAGTAAATACCTTATTAGGGGGTTCCTCCTCATTGACCTAATCAATAGTAGCAACGATTGGTTCATCATCTGACTGATTCAGCCGAAGTAAGACAATAGCAAAATAAATATGAGTAGTGAATGCAACTTCTTCAATATCAGTCTCTTCCTGTTCATCATCACTACAAGTAACAACACTCGAGGTCTTCTTCCATTTGAGATAGGTAGGACACTCAGATTGTTTGTGGCCATAACCTTCACATTCATAACACTGGATTCCTTTGCTTGAACTCTTACCATCACTCAATGAAGAATTTTTAGAGTGTCTAGTGCGAGAAGACGGGAAGAAACTAGTCATTGATCTATGAGCTTTATAGCGTCGCCGATTAATGATGTGTGTCTAATCGTGCATATTTATAATATTAGTTTGATTATATTTGTTAGGCTTGCTTAGGTTCATAATTTTGGTAATTCAATTGCATAATCCATTATTTTATCATTAAGTTATGGTTTACACTTGTTTTGAATGTTTTACGGTGTTTGTTAGTGTTTTTGAACCATTATAGGTCATGAGCAAAGTCAAAGGAAGTTCTAGGACAAATTTGGAGTCAAGTGGACTAAAAGACGCATAAGTAGCTAGTTCGGCGCGTTTAAAAATTCCAGAAGCAAAGTTCGAGATGAACACAGGGGTCTCGACGCGTCGAGCGATCGCAGCAGCCTTCAGAAAAATGACGTCAATATTCGACGTGTCGAGCGAGCCGCTCGACACGTCAAAATATTCTAGAATGCATCCGAGAATTTGAAGACCCAGGCTCGACGCGTCGAGTCCGACAGGTTTGCTAGGCTGATTCGTATGCCCAAGACGCGGTTTCGGCCCATTTTCGCACATAATTCCCCTATTTCCACCAGGATTGGTTGCAGCTATAAAATCCCACCTTCTCCAGCCCTAATATTCAAGCAGAGCTCTTTGGAGAAAAGAAAGAGAGAAATCAAGAGCCACAAGTTATCTTGGGAAGCAAGAAGAAAGCTAGGGAGATTTGGGAAAATCACCAGGCTCATTCTAGTAATCTTTTAGATAATTTGTAATTTCTTTATTGTACTTTTCTATGTATAATTTAGCCATGCTTGGCTAAATTCTACTAGAAATTTTTGGATAAAAGTGTTTTTGAACCTATGTGCCTGTGCTCTCAGATTCTTTAATATATTATTATTTGGGTTTTAAACTTGTGTTGCAATTGAGTTTATTATTGTTGTTGTTGCTAGTAGTTTAGGGCCCGGATTACTTGTTTCATTGATTTTTTTTTTTTTTATGTCATAACGTGAGTTAGGCATAATTGAGAGTACACACAATTGCACTTGACTTTTGCACTGTGGGAGAGGGCATAAATGTTAGGGAATTTAATTCTTGATTACTGCACATCGGGAGATGATTATAGTTAGGAATTAATTAAGAATGCTTGTTCTTATTATTATTGGGTGTTTGTATCACGGGAGTGAATATTCACTAGGGTTAGAGATTACGGGATTAACTTTATACCATCTTTGCATTCTCACGCTAGTTTAAACCCATATATAATATTGCACTTAAGATAGGCACTAGGGGATTAAACACTTGAATCCCACGAATCTCATTCTCTCTCTATTGTTTTCAAAACCCTGATATTTTGCTTTGCTTTATTTATTTATTGCAAACCGTCAATCATAATCATAAGGATTAGCTTCATAAGAACTGGTTAGTAGCTAGTGCTTAATCCCCCACTTCCGTGTGGATCGATTACCCGATATTCCGGGTATTATTTGTTTGAAAATATACTACAATTCAATCAACAAACTCGATCTTCTTTTGCTCTTAATATGATTTTTCTTTTGTTTAGATATTGAAGATCTTTCTTTAGGATGTCGATTTTGCCCCTGAAATATAAAATTCGGTAACATTGCACCGCCAATTTGGCCGAAAGGACTAAAATAGCTTAAAATAATAAAGTTAGGCATCAAAATTGAAAAAAATTAAAATTGTGCACCAAAAGTAATAAGGCCTTAAAAGTCATGGGACCAAAAGTGAAATTAATTCAATAGTTAATATGAGTGTTTGGTTAATTAATTTTTTTGTAAAAGCTTATTGCTCCAAAATGCTAAAATTCAAAGCTTTTTCGATCAACATTTTGAGAAAAATAAATTATATCTTTATAGGTCATTTTACATGTAATCAGCTATCAACTAACAGCTAATTTACCAAACATCTTTTTACAACAAGCTAATTTATAAAATCTAATCAGATGGTTCATATTGGTTAATCAGAAGGAAATAACTAAATGATGTTTTAGTGTGTTAAAAATGCATAGATAGACTTGCAAACTGCATCTCTTACTTCAGTTCCAACTTCTCTTGAATTGATTTCGAAACCTCTTTTAAACTTCCAACTTGCTCCAACTTCTCTTGAATTGATTTAATTATTTAATTGAACTTCAGCTCTAACTTCTCTTGAATTGATTTTTTCATCGAAACCTCTTTTAAACTTCCAACGTCTCTTGTCATCAAGCTTTCATCCATCTCAGCTGTATGGATTATTTGTCATTATTGCATTCTTTTTTTATGTACTTCTTTCTTTCCATAGATGCTTGATCTTCAAGATAACTTCATGAAATTTCGTTTGCTTCTCGTTTCTTCGTATGAGATTCATCAGTATGACTTCTTCTTTGAGTTGGGGCGTGTGGGCTTATTTAAGTATACATATCATATGCATACATCTTCTTCTTCGTATTTTTCCATTTCTTCATATTTGTTAATTTTCCTTTCATGGTCTATGACACGCCTAGACTTAAGAAATAAAATTGGGGATTCTAAAATACAATTTGGCATATCAAAATCTATTACAATATATTCCTAACAATTTCCCCCCCTTTTGATAATGTCAAAATCCTACACTCAGTCATTGGTTTTAAGTCTTTTGAAAAAATATTTTTGCTCAATATTATTTGACAAAGCCATGATAAGTTTAACAAATATATTCTAGGAAATATAAATTGACTCGTGAATTAATTTTGGACAAGTTCCTAATACGCATTTGCATATTTAGTTCTAATCATTTTTCTCTTTTCTTATGCGTTTTACATGCTTGTCTTTTAATTCACATACTAATTACAAGTTAAGATATCATAAAGAAATATAGACCACTTTAGGAAATTAACATGTACGATAATAAGGGAAAATACTTGATAATTTTGAAACATTAGATTTATAAAAAGTTTCGAAAAACATAGGATCATATTACCTCTTTTGCCTCTTATCACTTCTTCCGTTATTCAGAACATCTTTGATGTGTTCCCTCATCTTGTACACATCATTTTTGTTACGTTCACAGAAGAATTCTTTGTTGACTTGTCCGGCGAGGTAATTTTCATATGCTTCTTTCAGAGTTGTTCCCGGTAGAACTCCAACTTCAATCCACTCTATGCACTCATTGAAGCTTCTACCGTGGCCTAGAGAATTTCCTGTGGTTCCAGTGAGATTTTTCAACTCAAACCACATATCCATCTTCTTTCTCTTTCTCTGTTCTTCCTTATTCTTTTCATTCACCCAGTGTGCTACTTCAGCTAGGGATTGCTTCTTGATCATGGCAGGTGCGTTTTCTTTGGTCCAAACGGTATATGGTATATCGGATTTGGAGCAATTGAACCAATCTTCCATCTTTCCTTTAGAAGAACCTGCACCTAAACCAGAGTTAGCAAATTGAGCAAAACCCAAACCACCTGGAGATGCTTGGCGTCCACGGCCTCGACCTCAGCCACTTGGTGGTGTAGTTTGTGGTTGCCCAAAAAAGTATTATTGTTGTTGAGCCGCCATATGACTGAGATATTCTTCCCCCCCTTTTGGCTTTATCAGCAAGGAAATTAAGAACACGGGTATCTCGGTCTTGGTTGGCTTTTACAATCTAGATTCCTTCATTGGCTAAGTCAGAAGTATTTTGCAAACTTTCCAACTTCTGAGTCATAGAGGATAGCTCAATTTCAAGTTTATTGATTCTCCATTCTTGATCTTGTATGGCCTTCAGTTGCCTCATATGTCATTCATAATTGATCTTCTCAGCATCCTCCTTTTCTTTCTTCAAATTTTTGATCACTTCAACCAAACTGGCAGTGATGTCAGCCTTTAAACGGCCTTTTGTTCTTTCGATCTTGGACTCCAAAGATATGTGTTTTTTAAAGATTTGCGTGAAATTTGACCTTGTGTTGTCAAATTCTTGGACTCCAAAGACTACAAACGGCCTTATGTCCTTGATCTTTCAAAGTAGTTCCGATCTTGTGGTAGATTGTATCTCCAGATTTAGATACTTTGGCAGACAAAGTTGTCAGAATATCATCTTCATCTTCTTCAGGGCGGTGGTGTGTTGTCCAGTTTAGATTATGTAGGGATCTGAGAAACCTTCTTCTTGAATCTGCTAGAACTGGAGTTTCCACAAGTTGTAAGCTTCTTCCTTAAGATGATTCGGCCATGGTGGTATTTTCTTGACAACTGGCTTCTTTTCCAAGATTTTCTCCTTCTGTATTGACTTCCTCTTTTCCTTGATAATTGTCAATATCTTGAGAGAAACTTGGATTTGAGAGAATAGGCTGCTCAGGTAATGGTCTGTCTTCTAGTGGGGATTGGAAGTTTGTAGTAGCTTTGACAGAGACATTTTGTACTGCCACTTCAATTAATTGTCCCCCCCCCCCAATTAATTCTCTATTCTCATTCAGAACTTCTTCTCTTACTAGTTCTCCAATCTCTTCTCTAATCTCATCTCCAA